>NC_056731.1:878033380-878338380 GCF_019279795.1 Protopterus annectens | reverse complement strand
ATGCACTAAAGATCCGAATATACAGCATCAAATAACCAAGACTTTCTGAAGGTATAGGTTTCTATTCTCAATGTAGTCTCAGCCTATAGGATAAGGTAACAGTACAGGCCAGACAATGTACTACTCTGGCTACCTTGGCAGCAAGTTTTGATGAATGAAGAGGTAGACAAAAATTTTACACTACGTTTATCATATATGACACTACTTGATGTGTGAAGTAAACAATACTAAATGCTCAATTAGGGCAGCAAAAACTTTTATGGGTAACCACCTAAAGCCATATATGGCTAGGCATGTTACTTTCACAGTGATCACGTGCCTAATACTGATCCTATGTACATAGGTTTCTAAATATAAATATTTAGCAAAGTTTGACAAAAGTATAACGTTCAGAACTGGAGTTGATAAGAAACGTAGGGAAGCTCCAAGGTAGACCAAAAGACTGATTTCTTGCAAAGAGAGAAACATTGTAATTTAACAGTATTCAAAAATATGTACCACACAAAAATAAGAGTTTAGAATAATGGCACGTAACAAATTAAAGCAAGCTGACAGAGATTCTAAAATTCCTGTGAACATGACTTAGAATGAGAAAGTGCAGTCATATATTTTGCACTTGGCCATAACAGTAGAAGTTTGAATTCCTTACCGCTGCAGTAACCTTTAGGCTAGATGGGTTGCTAGCAGCTACATGGTCTTTTGTACATACCTTTACAAGGCATTACAAATTGGATTCTTTTTTTAAATCCAGGACAGGCTTTGCTAGGCCCATTCTCCAGAGGCTCCTGGAGCCATATAATACCTCTTCCCAACTTGAACAGGCTTTGGTAAGTAATCCATTTAGTCTAAATGATACTGCAGCAGTGAGAATGATGAGCATAGTACAGCTGTCTAAATTGCACTTACCCACAATGGTAGATGTTTGAATTCCTTACTGCTGCAGTAGCCATACCTATCCTCCATCACCCTATGTTTGAATATGGTTACTGTTGGGAAAATAAACAGTTTTATTACATGTTTTACTAGTTCAGGATGAGTACGCTCCTTCTTAACTTTTTGTCAAGAAAGTATGAAGAATCTTTATTCTGATTGGTCGCAATCAGCAGTCAGAGTGAAGGTATGGGAGGAAGTCACAGCATTTGGAAGTTTAGCCAATTGTTGTGTCCTGGGCAGATGATGAAAATATCACTTTTTCAACAGATGAATAGCTAGGATACAGGCCTGCCCACAAACCAATAGTGACTGATGCTCATTTGTGTGATCACTAGTGTGCAACTGTTGGACTTGTCCTTGTAAGGTCAAATTTCCCCATCACCCATGATAGTGCAACCTCAGGGTTGACACAGATAAAAACAGGGGTGCAGAGGCACAGCCCCCTTACACTGCAGGGTACAGGGGTGCTTGTCCCCTGCAAATTTTTTTTGCGCCTTTTTTTGTTTGTTTTGAATTCTTTTTTGCATTTGGGAGCTTTCACTCATTTGTGATCTTAACTGCCTAAGGTGAACATAATGAGTCAATAACTTGTCAGGGAGCTGAACAGCCAGTTGAAGTCTACAAATTAGTTGGGTTTCTGGAATACAACACAAGTACTCTGGTCATCTTAGAGTAATTGCTATCATCTTAAATACAATTTTAAGTTCAAAATCCTGACTATACACTACAACTTCTAGAAAGTTTTTGTCCCAAATAACTGTGAAACAATCTTGTATTACATGAGCAGACTATCTTTCTGGATAAACAATTGCAAAAATGACACACTGGTAAAAAGTGTGATCCCCTGAAGAGCGAGACTATGTGTGCAAAAATGGAGAATTGCATTATACTAAGCTTGAAACTGATGTGTCTTGGAGTACTCTCTTCCTGAATTAGTATGTACTTTACACACACCAGGGGGAAGTCCCCTCTCCGAAAAAAAAAAAAAAAAGTTAAAAGTCTCAGAGAACAGCAACTGTTGACATTTACAGTTCTCCTATAAATCCAAAATATTCTTCATAATTCTGGAACTCAGAATTGTGCACCTCAGAATTACAGTACAGAGGATGATCAAGGACATACTAACTGGACAACCAAAGAAAGATTTTATTTGGTCATTGGAAGAGAATACTGTTCTATATGGACTGATATCAAATCTCCAAAGGTAATTTTGGTGAATGGAAACAAACTGAAAACTGTTCACCGAAACTACCTCTGGCAAACATTACAACATTTTTTGTAGGGGGCAAGCCCCCCTTGCACCCCCTATGCTGAGGAACATTCACTACACTCCCCAGATTTATATATATATATATATATATATATATATATATATATCAACTCCAATGTTGCCCAACAGTGGAGAAAAAGGCAGACTCCACTGTTGCAGAAAGTTTCAGTGAACAGTACACCTTTTTGCATTCAAACAAACTGCAACATAGTTCCAGTCTACATAAATGACAAATACATCTGTTAAACTAATACTTAAGGAGAAAGCAGAGAATTGGTAAGCAACTAGTTTTATGACACTGTTGGCATAATGGTTAGTCTTTGCCTCCCAAGGACAAGATACAGGATTGGACCCTGATCTCCAGCTAATGATTATGTGGAGTTTGCATATTCTTCCTATGTTAGGGTGATTCCCCCCCCCCCCCAAGAGAAAAAAAGCATGTCAAAAGTGCGCACCAAAAGCTGAATGTAGCTGTGGGTAGAAGTACATACTCTTGGTGGTGCCATTTGGGGGAAAAGTTTTGTAGGCCAACTGCTTTAGCCATGAACTGTGGCATACACGGAGCTTGAGAGCAGCTGATGCAGTAAAAACAAGGATGATATCTCCAGTAGATTCAAAGTACAAACAATTTATTCCACACAAAGTATATGCACAAGCTTTCGTCCCTGCTCAGTCAGGAACTTCTTCAAAGTAGTTCAGTTAGTAAAACACACCATTTCATTTAAACACTAAATAGGCAGTCAGTAAAACACACTTCATTTAAATACTAAATAGGCATACAATCAATCCTAAAACCCACACCCCCTTTTTTTACTACACTGCTAGTAAAATATATCTTAAACAATAAACTTTACCTCATCTCTAAAATACAATACATTCCCTAAAACATGCACTAAAACAAGTATTTAAAATTTATTTTTAAAAATATAATACACTTAAAACATTTCACATTAATTTTCATCTTTCCAGAGCTTTTAGTTTTAAAAAACATGCAAGTGAGAAACTGTCATTTAATCCTGGCCATTGCAGGGAATTCATCCTTAATTGCCATATGGCTTCTTGTTTTTCTAATATTAATGCCCATGGCCCACCAATTATATTGGTTTTATTGTCTCCAAAATACCAAATTTAAAATTATGGTCAGGATATTCAATGTTATGTCTGGCTAAGGCATTTGTTTCTTTCATGTTCCTTATATCTCTTACATGTCAACTGGCTCACTGACATAACCCACACTGTAAAAGTTGCAGACTCCAAATCTGACTTCAAAGCAGTGACAAGTGGAGTACCACAGGGTTCCGTCCTGGGACCTCTCCTGTTTGGTATCTACTTCTCTGAAGTACAGGCTAACACAGAAGGCCTTTGGCTAATGAAATTCGCAGATGACTGCAAAGTAGGAGCCATAGTCAAGTCCCCAAATGATGTGGACATCCTACAGAAGGGCCACACTGAGACAGATGCCTGGTGTCAGAGCCATGGCCTCAAGCTCAATGCCAAAAAGTGCAGTGTCATCCCCTTTGGTAAAAACTCTGTACCCATGAACCACCACATAGGCAGCAATCTACTTAACACCGAATGCATGATAAGAGACCTTGGGACCCAGGTGGACAGTAGTCTTTCTTTGATAGTCACATCGCCACAGTAGTCAGGAAGTCCTTCTACGTGGCACACCTCATCATAAAAGTGTTCTCATCCAGGAAAAGAGAGGTCATTGTTCCCCTCTACTCGTCACTAATTAGACCCATTATAGAGTACAACGCACCTTTTGGAATGTACCTCACAAGACATCTGCAGCAGCTGGAAAGGCCACAGAAGTACCTCACAAAGAGGATTACTGGCCTCAAACAAATGCTCTACACTGACTGCCTCAAAAAACTCCAGCTTTACTCCGCAGCATATCGCCTACTCCGAGGTGATCTCTGCCTAACATATAAAGCTATGTCAAACCCAGAGCTGTTGGACATGCTACACCTAAAGAAATCCCAATCCCTCCGAGCTACACACTCTAGGGACCTAAACCTTGTCACCACAATAAACAGGACACGCTGGAGGGATAGATTCCTGTCCCAAAGACTTCCTATACTCTGGAACAAGCTACCCATCTATGTCAAGCAAAGTTCTTCATTAGCACTCTTCAAGAAAAATCTTAATGAGTGGGTGGGAAATAGGAAATACACCCCGGGGATCACTTTTGTGTCTCTGCTGGCCAGTGGCATAGGAAAATAACTTTCTTGGGTGTCGTAAGCTATGGAACCTTGCTGGCTAGGCTTACGTAGGCCCTTGGGCCGATAGCCTAGTACCTACCTATGAACCTATGTTCGTAAATTCTACTGTTGAATTTCCGCTCTGTTTTGCCTATATAAAAACATGGGCATTTTGTGCAAACTGTGCAATATACTACTTTCTCAATTGTGCATGTGCCTTTACTGGTAATCTTCACTATGGTATTGTTGATGTTAAATGAACTACCCTCATAGATGTCCTTGTCATTGAAATGACAGGTTGGCTATGGGCATTAATATTAGAAAAACAAGAAGCCATATGGCAATTAAGGATGAATTCCCTGCAATGGCCAGGATTAAATGAGTTTCTCACTAGCATGTTTTTTTAAAACTAAAAGCTCTGGAAAGATGAAAATTACTGTGAAATGTTTTAAGTGTATTATATTTTTTAAAATAAAATTTAAATAGTTGTTTTAGTGCATGTTTTAGGGAATGTATTGTATTTTAGAGATGAGGTAAAGTTTATTTATTGTTTAAGATATATTTTACTAGCAGTGAAGTAAAAAAAAAGGAGGGGGCATGGTTTTTAGGATCGATTGCATGCCTATTTAATATTTAAATGAAGTGTGTTTTACTGACTGCCTATTTAGTATTTAAATGAAGTGTGTTTTACTAACTGAATTACTTTGAAGAAGTTCCTGACTGAGCAGGGACGAAAGCTTGTGCATATACTTTATGTGGAATAAACTGTTTGTACTTTGAATCTACTGGTAATATCATCCTTGTTTTTACTGCATCAGCTGCTCTCCAGCTCCGTGTGTGCCATTTTTGTTCATTAGTGGTTACTTTGCATTTTTTTATGAACTGTGGCATGCTGTATCCTCCAGACAGGAGAGCATGGATTACAGACATTACTCTGTGTTAGGGCTATTCCAGATTATTTGTCACATTCACTATGTCACCAAAAATGGCCATGTGTATTGCCAATGACAAGTGGATTGGGACCTGGCCTACTCTGACCTATGTCAGGGAACCATACTAACAGACAGAGGGGTCTATGTGCCTCTGTTGGCCACTGTATGTCTGCCTTAAAGCTCAGCAGCCTCAGGGCAATAAGCTACTAGCTGTATGGTGTCGAGTTGCTCAGCTTAAATTACTGGGGACAGCTTTGTTTAGCAAACCTGGACTGAAAAGTAATCAAACTGCCAAAAATGATCTAAGGATTGCTAAACTAAATATAGGGTCACCAAAAGGACACACATTGGAACTGAATGACATGATAAGGATGAGACTGAACATCTTGTGTATCCAGGAGACAAAGGGCAATGCAGCTAAGCCATTTGGCTTGGGATCAAGTGTCTACTACTCACAGGGAGGAGAGACTAGAAACAGTTATGGGACTGTATTGAAGGAGTGTCTTCTGAAAACAATGAGGGATACCAACAGAATTAGAGACAAATTTATGGTAATCAGACTCCACTGGTAGATAGGGCACTATTTATAATCTCAGCCTATGGCCCACGATAGGGTTGTGATGGCAAGTAAAAGAGTATGTTCAAGCAGCAGTTTTAGGAACTACTAAATAAAGAAGGACAGCATGAGTTGGTGTTGATAATGGGGGACCTGAATGCTCATATTGGGATAGAATAAGGTATGAAGACTGCCTGTGACCATATGAGAGGAGTAACAAAAATAAAGAATGACAGGCCTTTCTAGATTTCTGTAGGGCAATTGCTTGATGGCGGCCAACACATGGTTCACAAAAAGAGACACACTCAAGTTCATGTATAAGAGTGGTCAACATGCAACTCGTGTAAAACTTCCGCCAAAGTAAGCAAAAAGCATTGGGGTAGGATCAGAGATTGCAAAGTCATCCCCAATGAAACATTTGGCCCACAGCATAAACCACTGCAGCTGTAAGCACTCGGCAGGGAAGTCTCCAAGATAAAATGGAGACTAGGTTGTCGGGAGTGAAAACAAGGACATACTCAGAAAGAAACAGGAATAGGTTAAGATAAAGAATAGCAGTGTTTCAAAATAGATGTGCGAAGATTACAGATAGATATGTGGACAAGGCAGGTATGGAAAAAAGGCATACAAGGAAAGCTGATAGTAGAAAGCAAAAGTCCAGGAAGTCATCAAAAAAAGAATGCAAGAAAAAGTGGGAGACTGAAAAGTTGGATCATGCTAAGAAGGAATACTGGCTGGCTAACAAGGAAGCTAACAGACTGGATGCAAAAGCAAAGAGCAAGGTGTCAGGCTGAATCTACCAGCTACAGGAATGTGACTCAGTAGATGGCATAAAGAAACTCTTAGGTTACTAGGCACAGACAGAAAAGTATAGAAGGTAATCATCAGACACCATTCAAAAGGGCTGCCAGCAACAATCTGATCTCCAGTTTTACAGGACATCAAATACAAGAGGAGTACTTCTGGCAGCTTCTGAATGAATAAACCCTGACAGAACCTGTGTAGATCCATACACAGCCAAAGATGAAACCCGCTTTGGAAGAAGTACGACCAGCACTAAGGAAATTAAAGTCAAGGAAAGCAGCAGGCTCAGATAAAGTTACATCACGTATAAATCAAGATGTTCGGTGAGTTAGTGGAGAAATGACTCCTGAATGCACTTACTGCAGTATAAAGAGAAATAACTACTGCAGATGTCTGCCAGTGTACAAGAACGCAGGTTACATTCACAACTGTGGGCAGTACAGAGGTATTAAACCTCTATTCTAACTATTCATCATGTCTGATGAAGTGTCTTGGATAGACTTGAAAGAGTTTACACCTTTTGAATAAACTTTTAGTGTGCTCCTGCAGACCATGTTTGTACCTCAGTGTTTGATTACTGGAGTAGCTATTTTGTGCTTCTCTGAGGTACTTAATTCTCCGACTTGGTTGATTTTTGCAATACTGCAACTGTTCTATATCGCAAAAACATTGGTAGAATTAGTGGAGCATCTGTACATGGACACAAGTACAAACAGCATCTGGACTCTCAGAATGGGTTTGCCAGTAGTAATACGCGAGCAGCATGGGTCAGCTCGGAGCCCACTGTTATTCATAATAATGATACAACAGCAGGCAGGTCAGAGTGGACAGATGAACAAAGGTGCTGTGGTTAGAAAATGTGGCATTACAAAAGACACTGGACAAAACCTTTAGCAAATGATAGGGGAATGGAATTCAAAACTGAAGGCACAATGAATTCACAGGTTCACAGAAGGTTACTAGGCTAACGGCCCTAGAACTCTTACAAGCCTAGCCATATTTATCCTGAGTTGCCCCAATGAAACAGAGTACAGACTAGGCAGTTGCCATGGCACCAAATGGGGTAAATCAGAAGAAGGTGAAAACTGAAAGTGAAACAGAAAATAGTGGAATGGGTTATGGGCTTCATGTAACTGGGAGGGACAGTCGAGGAGAAGGGAACTCTGAAACAGGAAGTCAAAGCTGAAATCAGAGGTGTTATTGGTTTTGTGTAACACAGAAATGCCAAAGGAACTTAAAAGCAAGGTGAACAAAACAATGGTCCGGGGCAGTACTTTTGTACACCACAGAAACCTAGACAGTGAAGGCAGAGCCTCTGAGAAAGGTAAAAGTGATAAAAATTAAGTTCTACAGCTGGGTGGTAGGATGTACATTGTGGGACAGACAAAGAAACTATGACATCAAAGCAGAAGTCAGTCATTTTAACTGCAGAGAAGGTCAAAGAAAAATATTACAGTAGTTTGGGTACATGTCCAAAAAACAATTTAGTGAATAAGATTTGGGAGAGACAAGAAGAAGACAAATGGAAATGGAGCCAGCTAGCCAAGAGAGAGAGAGATGTATTGTGTGACCAAATACCTACAACAGTCAGGGCTGACTGTCAAGGAAAGTAGGAGACTGGCACTTAATTGAGATTTAATGTGACACCCTGCTCCTATGTAGAAAAAAATGGAACAAGAGGACTGATGATGACAGCAAGCAATGCCAGACTTAGTAGTCTGACCCTCACTCTAGAGAAGTGCTTTGAGTACTGTCTAGTGTAACTGTTGAGACATGACAATTAATGGCTATTGCTAAACACAAATTAAACAGCCTAATGGACCTTTAGGGACCAACTAGTATGCCTTACATCAGAGTACATCTACCATTGTAGTTTACCTTGATTTAACTTGGAGTTTGACAGCATACATATAAGGAGATTGCTGAATGCTTGGTTTCAAATAATACCACCCTTTGCATAAGTGAGTGGATGACTAAATGGTGAAGGGAACATCAACACGTCTATTTGAATGAATTTGTCCCTGTATAGAAGTACTCCAGAGCTCCATCTTGTGGTCAGTTTTATGTTCCCAACCTTCCACATATCAAACAAATGGTGGGCTCCTAAACATGGACTACTAAACAGGCTGTAAGAAAGATCCATATGTAACTTTACAAAATTATGCAACTGAAATACATGCATACAAATAACAGATTCATTTTTGGGGGCTACAAATAACTATGTATTTGTGTCAGTAAATGCAAGGTACTCCTGTATGCAGTATATACAGCTGACCCAGAAATATTACTGAGCAATAAGAAGTTAGAAAATGTATATCCAATTAAAAAAAGAGCTATGATTTACTAAAACTTCCATAATTTTAATTAATATGTTCAAATCTTTGTTAAGGCCAATACGCAATCACAACTCCACTACCTTATACATTATATGAAATAAATCTTTTGTAGACAGTACAAAGAAAATTCATAAAAAAAACCTGCAATCAATACATACAGGTTTTGAACCTAAACAGTACTAATCATACTCTGGCTAGATGCAAACTATGATGAAGGATTTAAGGTCTTTAAGATTGTAACACTAAGTACTATCTTACGTAATGAATTATATAAAAGCACTAGAACACATTGTCATCAAAATGGATTCAGTATGACTCGTCGTAACTGCCTGTCAAATGAGAGTAAACAAGATCAGTCCAGCAAAAATCATTGTTTTAAGTGGGCTTCATGGCTTGTCATACTCCACATACTCTCAAGCTTATCCCAAACTACTTCCAACACTGCAACACAATGAGGCAGAGAGCACAGAATCGGGCAGAGATGAGTTGACCATTTGATTGGCTGAACATATGCCTATCAAAAATCTAGGTTTGTAATGAGTATAAACAAAATGAAGACATGGAACGGGCATACCATAAAAGCCACTAATCATTTATGGAACAGTTTCTATTACACAGAAAAGAAACTGCTAATCTTATTCAACTTAATAATCTGGTTGAATGGATGAGGTTTAAGAAATGTAACATTAAAGTCTGCACTCCCTTTAGCTGCAACCACAGACACAGCCAGATATTACAAAGCTATCTCCAAAATGTATTTGCAATCTGTAACTTTTGTTGAGTAAAAGGCTGTGTGCTAAAGAGTTGGTAATCAGGGCTCCTCATCCTTGATAACAGGTATGTCTCATCACTTGTACCACTGGCATGCCAGACAATACCCAACAGTTCACCAGGAAATGAATAAAGTCAAAGCAAATACTGGGAAGTTCTCCTTTTGTATGCTTCTGTTTTGTTTTATACCTCATTGTTTTCCTGCATTTTGAATTGCAAGCTTTGAACTACAGTGGATATAAAAAGTTCACACCTCTCGTTTAAAATGCCGGGTTTTTTTATATAAAAAAATGAGACCACAATAAATCATTTCAAATGTTTTACAACCTTTAATGTGACCTATAATTAGAAGTTATGTACCTACCATAACGTTCCATGTTAGTTGTCTTCTTCTCGCCTTCTTTCTTGCTGGATGGGTTTGGAGCCGATCCTCGGCTCCGACTCGGCCACTCTAAAAGCTCGAGAGCTAGTTCCACCGGCTTGAGGCTCCCCTATATCCCACAATGCTAGGCGGTAACTCCTCAGATCTCGTTTGAAAGCTAAGCCCAGCAAGGAAATTCCATAAAAGGAACAAAAGAAACTCCTCTAGGTCTGTCCAGGCTAGGGGGAAGGAGGGTGGGACGCAAGAAAGAAGGCGAGAAGAAGACAACTAACATGGAACGTTATGGTAGGTACATAACTTCTAAATGTTAAGTTGTCAATCTTGCCTTCATTCTTGCTGGATGGGACCGCGTCCCTAGCACCTTATCCCGGGTGGCCTATCGGAACAGACTCTTGAGTACAGTGGAACCAAAGTTGGCTCGGTCTCTAGAGGCCAAGTCCAACTTATAATGAGAAATGAAGGTATGGGGAGAAGCCCAAGTAGCTGCAGAACAAATCGAATCAATAGGCAGCCTATCTTGGAAAGCTATAGAAGTGGCTAAAGCTCTAGTTGAATGAGCCCTGGGTTTGGATGGCAATTGTTGATGTCTGATCTCATACACAAGGGTAATCAATGAAGTAAGCCATCTAGAGAGAGATACTTTAGAAATTGGAAGGCCCATTCTACCTTCTGCATAAGAAACAAACAGTTGATCAGACTTCCTGAATTGTTTGGTCCTGTCTAAATAGTACCTAAGTTGGCGATGAACATCTAAAAAGTGTAACTTTTGTTCTGACCTACTGGAATAATTAGGGAAGAACACAGGAAGTTCAATGGTTTGATTCAAATTTGCCAGTGAAGCTACCTTGGGCAAAAAGGACGGGTTAGTACGTAAGGGCACCCTATCCTTATGAAACACAAGATAAGGGGGACGACTACACAGAGCATGGAGTTCAGAGACTCTTCTAGCTGAAGTGATAGCTACTAAAAAGAGTGTTTTCCAAGATAGTAACTTTATTGAACATGAAGCCGCAGGTTCAAAGGGGGGGAAGAATTAAGGACGCCAGAGCCAAGTTGAGATCCCATTGAGGAGGAGGATCCCTGATTGGTGGTTTGAGGAGAAAAACTCCCTTTAAAAAGGCTTTGCAGAGTTTGTGAGACATAATGGAGGACTCTGAAACTCCAACATGAAAGTTCGATATTGCTGCCAACTGAACTTTGATGGTAGACGGGGACGAACCTGAGTGGAAAAGTTCGGCTAGAAAGTCTAGAACTGATTGAATGGAAGCAGTGAAAGGATCTATATTCTTTGACTGCGCCCAATAGGAAAAACGTTTCCACTTGCTATGATAAATCTTCAGAGTGGAAGATTTATGAGAGACTATCAAAATATCTCTAACTGAGCGAGATATCAGAGGAAGCCTGGCTAGAGTTGGAATTGGAGGAACCACGCTGCGAGGTTCAGAGAAGGGAGGGAGTGGTGCAACTGACCCGACTGATGGGTCAAGAGGTCTGGAACTGGGTCCAGATGCCAAGGTTGCTCCAACAGATAACGGTGAAGAAACGGGAACCAAACCTGTCGAGGCCAGTAAGGGGCAATAAGGATCATGGATGCTTTCTGAGCGATGGCTTTCTGTATTAGCTGAGATATCAGTGGGAAGGGAGGAAAGGCATACAGAAGTCCCCGGGGCCAATCGTGTACTAGAGCGTCTCTGCTGGGGTGGCCTGGTTGGGGAAAGAGGGTGAAGAAATCGTCGCACTTGCTGTTTTGGGGGGTAGCGAAAAGGTCGCAGCAAGGCCGACCCCACTTTCAAAAAACTTTCTCCAACACTGAATTCTTAAGAAATGTATGGTGGCGTAATAGATCGCTGTACGCCAATGAATCAGGAAGACAAACTGCAACACCGCTGAAAATAAAATGCTGAAAAAACTGTAACCACGGACTCCAGAACCAGTTAATATGACGTTTTAATCCACAAAATGATCAGGGTTAAGCGCTTTCACACACAAATCGTGTGCTTCATCAGATGAAGCACACGATTTGTGTGTGAAAGCGCTTAACCCAGTTTTTTCAGCATTTTATTTTCAGCGGTGTTGCAGTTTGTCTTCCTGATTCATTGGCGTACAGTGATCTATTACGCCACCATACATTTCTTTAGTATTTTCCGCTAACACTGAATTCTTCAGAGACCACTCGTGAGGCATGAGAATAGCTCTGCTCAATTTGTCTGCAATCACATTGGACTTCCCGGGAATGTGCGTTGCTAACAGAAACCGCTGAGAAGAAATCGCCCATTGCCACAGTCTGAGTGCCTCTCGACATAGGGGGTAAGATCTGGTTCTGCCTTGTTTGTTGATGTACCACACTACAGACATATTGTCTGTCTGAATTGCTATAGTTCCCATGGGAAGAGAGTCTTGTAAGGCTTGCAATGCTAGAAGCACTGCTCTCATCTCTAGGACATTTATGTGCAAGTGGCACTCGAAAGGTTGCCACATGCCTTGGACCATCCTGCCCTGGTAATGCCCCCTCCACCCGATCAGGGAGGCATCCGTTGTCACTGTAGCAACCGGAGGGGAAGGGACGAAAGGTCTCCCTAGGTGGAGCTGGGGAGATGTGATCCACCAAGAGAGATGATTCTTGCACGATTGAGTTATCCGAATAGGATGGGACATTGGAAGTCGTTGGAAAGACCATTGTGTGAAGAGCATCCATTGTAAAATTCTCATATGGAAGCGAGCTAATGGTAGAAGAGGGATGGCCGCCGCCATAATCCCTAAAACCTTCAGGATCAATCTGGCTTTGACTTTGTTGCTCTGCAAGACAAGAGAGACCTGTCTGTGTATGTCTGCTATTCTCTGCTCTATGAGTCTGGCTGACATGTTGACTGTGTCTAGATTTGCGCCTATAAAGGTAATAATACGACAAGGCGACAAGACAGACTTTTCGTAATTTATTGAAATGCCTAGTGTCTGACATGTGTGAAAGGTGTAGTCTCTGGCAAGAAGCAAAAGATGCTTGGTGGGGGCTGTAAGGAGCCAGTCGTCTAAATAAGGAAACACCTGGAATCCTTGTCGTCTCAGATGAGAGGCGACCACTGCCATGCATTTGGTAAACACTCGGGGGGCTGTAGTGAGACCAAAGGGCAGGGCTCTGAATTGGAAATGACTGGTTCCCAGCCTGAAGCGGAGGAATCTCCTGGAGCATCGACTCATTCTGATGTGATAGTACGCATCCTGGAGATCTATCGAGCACATCTAGTTGTCCCGCCCCAAAAGGGGTAGAATGGACTGCAGCGTGACCATCCATAACTTTGTTTTCTTGACAAACTTGTTCAAGTTGCTGAGATCCAAAATGGGTCTCCAGTCCCCTGTTTTCTTTGGAACCAAAAATAATTTGGAGTAGATTCCGGATCCTGTTTGGTCTGCTGGAACTGGTTGAATGGCTCTTTTTGCGAGCAGCTTTGAAATTTCTAATGCTGCTTGCTCCCTTTGACTAGGTGGAACGTCTGGAAGGGATTTTTTGGATTGCTTCGGAATGAAAAGGAATGGGATTCTGTAGCCTTCGAAATGATAAACTGTACCCACTTGTCTTGAGTTAGGGATAGCCAGGCTTCTGGGTACAGCGACAATCTTCCCCCGACTGCCTCCGAAAGTGGACAGTCGGGCAACACCTCAGGGATGCTGAAAGGGCTCGTCGGAAAAGGATTCTCGACTGCCCTGATTCTGCGGGCCCCCTCTGCCTCTAGGACGGCGTCTACCATTATTGTTCCCCCCTCTTCCTCTGGAGGGGAATCGACTCTGTGCGTCAGGCAAATCTCCCTGAGATTGTTTGTGGAACCACATCTTTCCCCCTTTCTGGCCTTTGGGATAAGGCCTAGAAGGAGCAGAAAAACGGACTCCGACGACAGAGAGAGTTTTGCCATCAGTCTCGCACCTAGTCAGGGTTTCCTTCACTTGAGGACCAAAAAGGGATGATCCGTCAAAGGGGGAATTAGTGAAGGACGCCTTGAAAGGGTCCGCAAAGTTACATAGCCGCATCCAGGCGTGCCGACGCAAGGCTACACCTGTGCCTGCTGCTCTACTTGCTCCATCCGCCGCATATGAAAGGAGGCGCATGGAGGAGTTAGTTATAGAATTAAGGGTTGCCAGCTGAGAGTTCATCCTATCCTGAAAACCCACAGCTGTTGGGTCCTTTAACATTTCACTCGCTTCCTTGAGTAAATCCCTCTGAAGACGAGTGAAATGACACAGGTAATTCAGCGAGCGCATAGTAAAGGTCGCTGACGAGAACATCCGCTTCCCGTACCTGTCCATCGACCTAGACTCCTTGTTAGGAGGATGAACAGGCACCGAAGGATCAGCTAACTCCTTCTTGGTGGCCGCAGCCACCACCATAGCATCAACAGAGACGCCTTTGGTTAAAAATTCCTTGTCCTTGGGGGCAGTGATAAATTTTGATGGTCTCCTGGGGGTGGGTTCCACTGAGTCAGGAGCCGCCCAGGCCTTCTTTGCCACCACTTGCATAAGGGGGTCAAAGGGAGGGGACACCCAGGAGGTGGAAGGGCGAGAGCCAAACGCCTCAAGATACACCGATTCATCCTCTGAAGGGTTGAGGGCTGGCCAATTCCCCCTCTGTTTTAAGATTTCGAGGATGTCTGCAAAGGAGACATCTTCAGAGGGGGAACGAGGGGAACCTTCAGAATCCTCTAAATCAGTGTCAGAGGTGACAGACTCAGGGGAGTCAATGTGCTTCCTCTTGCACTGCCTCTTCCTAGGGGGCTCTCCTGCCGGGACAGGAGAGGCCTCGGAAGAGGAGGAGATCCCCACTGGGGAAACGTGAGGAGCTGGCTCTCTACGGTCGGGGATGAGAGTGTGAGTAGAAATCACCAAAGGCACCGTGGAGGGAGGGACGGAAGGAGCCGACTGTGGAGTTGAACCTGGTTCTAACACGCTCCTCATGACCTCGAAGGCACCCCTGTCAGGCAGAGCCGGAGGTCTCCACTCTGAAAAGCTGAAGACCTCCCCCGGCACCGACAGTGATGGCTCCGAGGCCGATGTCGGAGCCGAACTCACCAGTGCCGAAGCACCGAGAGGGAGAGCGGGGTCAGACAAGGGTCCAATGCCACTCGCCCCCTCGGAGCCGACGAGGGAAGTCCGGCGCCGAGATTCTTCCAAGGAAGACATCGGAGCAGAAGACGGCACTGAAGACAAGGGTATCGGTTCCAACGCCACCACAGTCTCGGGTCCGAGCCGCCCCGGCTCCAAACTCAGAAGAGTCAGAGGAGGAACATTTTGAGTAATGGGAATAGTTCTCGACTGTTGAGTCGGACTTTGAAGCATCTGGGCCAGTGCCTCTGACTTAAGAAGTCGACTCACTACTCTCTGAAGGTCATGATCCGATAGTCTGGAAGACCTAGAGGAGTGAGATCTATGGCTCCATTCAGACAGCAAAGGTGATGCTGGAGCCGAATGAATGGAGCCGATAGATGGAGATCGGGACCTCTTTCGTGATGTCGGTTCCGACAATTTGATCGGAGCCGACTCAGTTATGTCTTCCTCGGCTCCGGCCGGAGCCGAGGAAATAGTAGGGGCATGCGTTCGAGATTCATCGGCTCCGGCCGGAGCCGATGTTCGAACAGCCTTTGGACCCCCAGAGGACAGCTTGGAGACTGGAGCCGAAGGTCTGGAAGGCTTAGAGGGTTTCCCCGAGGATTGAGTCGAGGGACCCTCAGGCTTCAATAAACCCCTTAAAATGAGTTTATTTTTGCGCTCCTGCAGGACTCTAGGGCTGAAGCCATGGCAAACAGCACATGAGTCCTGCAGGTGCAAAGGCCCCAGGCAGTATACACAAGAAGTGTGACCGTCTGTCAGAGACATCTTCTGACAGCACGAGTCACACTTCTTGAAGCCTGAGACCTTCGATTCTTTGGACATGTCAAAAAACAAAGTCAAAGTGTAACCACAAACACACACACACACACACACACACACACACACACACACACACACACACACACACACACACACACACACACACACACCGATTACACTTGTAATATTTTTAAATTACAAATTAGTAATTAACTTAAAAATTAAAACCCTACAAAACACAAACACTCCAACTACTAAGGTAGGGAGGGAATGGGCCTAAGGCCCAAGGGAATAAATTTAGCAAATTTAGGAAAAAACTGGGGAAACTTGACTATAAAGGGGAGTAAACTACTTAACTTTGGAAACTATGAGGAAAGCTAACTTAAAAAGGGGGTCTATCTAAGATATTACTCAATATTTCAACTAACCTGATGAGCCGGTTGAAAAAGCACCTCGATCGCTGTAGCGGCAAACGAGATCTGAGGAGTTACCGCCTAGCATTGTGGGATATAGGGGAGCCTTGAGCCGGTGGAACTAGCTCTCAAGCTTTTAGAGTGGCCGAGTCTCGGCTCCGAACCCATCCAGCAAGAATGAAGGCGAGATTGACAACTTAACATCCTGTACAATTCAATTGAAAAACAAACAAATCCGTTAGGGGAAAAATATAAAAAATAAAAAATGTACAATATGCTGGTTGCAAAGTGTGCACACCCTTAAACTAATACTTTGTTGTATGTGCACACCTTTAAATTAATACTTTGCTGAAGCATCTTTTGATTTAATTACAGCATTCAGTCTTCTTGGGTACACAACTGCCATCAATTAAAGAGACTCTTATTAACCCCAAATAAAGTTTAGCTGTCCTAGTAGGATTTTCTTGACATTTACCCAGTTGCCTGCTACAGCAAAAGCCATGGTTCACAGAGACCTTACAAAGCATCAAAGGGATCTCATTGTTGAACGGTATCAGTCAGGAGAAGGGTACTAAAAAATGTCCACAGCATTGGATATACCATGGAACACAGTGAAGACAGTCATGAAAATATGGGGCAATAGTGACGTTGCAAAGAATGGATATCCCACCAAAATTTATGAAAAGACAAGATGAAAACTGGTCAGGGAGGCTGCCAAGAGACCTAGGAATTTCTGGCAAGTACTGCTTGTGTAATATATGTGAAAACAATCTTCCATATTCTCCATATGTCTGGACTGTGGGGTAGGGTTGCAAGATGGTGGCCTTTTCTTACACAGAAAAAAATTCCAGGCCCAGCTAAAATTTGCAAAACAATACATCAAGTCTCCTAAACGCATGTGGGAAAATGTGTTATGGTTTGAGGAGACCAAGGCTGAACTTTATGGGCACAATTCCAAAAGGTACGTTTGGTACAAAAATAACACTTTGCATCACCAAAAGAACACCATCCCCATGGCGAAGCATGGTGGTGGCAGTATCAAGCTTTGGGGTTGCTTTTCTTCAGCTGGAATTGGGGCTTTAGTCAAGGTGGAGGCATCTGCTAGAAAGCTGAAGATGAAGAGGAATTTTACCTTTCAACATGACAATGACACCGAGCATACATCCAAATCAACAAAAAAATGGCTTCACGAGAAGAAAATTAAAATTTTAGAATGGCCCAGCCAGAGCCCAGACCTAAATCCAATAGAAAATCTGTGGGGTGATCTGAAGAGGGCTGTACACAAGAGATGCCCTCACAATCTGACAGATTTGGAGTACTTTCGCAAGGAATAGTGGGCAAATATTGCTAAGTCAAGATGTGCCATACTGATAGACTCCTACCCAAGAACACTGAATGCTGCAATTAAATCAAAAGATGCTTCAACAAAGTATTAGTTTAAGGGTGTGCACACTTAACCAGCATATTGTATGTTTTTTTATTTTTTATATTTTTTCCCCTAACAGATTTGTTTGTTTTTCTATAGGTCACATTAAAGGGGAGAAAAGTTTTGAAATGATTTATTGTGGTCTCAGTCTTTCATATCACAAAAACGTGGCATTTTAACAGGGGTGTGTACACTTTTTATATCCACTGTACTTCTGTTTTTTCATTACCACACTACTTATTTTCTTTTTCCATATTCTGCTGTAACTCCAGGGCTGTGGCTGAAATGGGTACACAATGGATCATTCCACTAACATGCATACCAAACATTGCATACAGAAAGAAAGAAAACAAGTCCACTATCACAGTGCTTCATAACAAACCGTAGATATTCTGGCTGATGTTCCAGTCTTGTGAATCCTGAATCCACAGAAACTTTCAGTGTGCACTGCAGAAACCTTACAAGCAGACAAATCTTTGCAAGGGTCATCAACAGGTCAAAAGAAACTGCACTGCAGTACTTAAAAGAATATCATTCTGGTGTTGATTCACATACTTTTTTCTTTTTAACACAAATGTCAACTTTTCTCCATGGTTTGCAACTGTGAAGTTGATATATAAAGTAAGGGGTGGGGGCTTTGAGGCACCACCCTCCATTTAGGGTGCAGAGGTGTTTAACTCTGCAAGAAACAAACACTTTTAAAATATGTCAGCAAGTTGAATGTTCCACCAGTTGTTTTTGTCCACCTGACCCTTTTGGCATTTGTAACTTGACATGATATAGGTGAAGAGTATCTTAATATTGATATGAAGGGGTGCTTACTGAAGTCTCAAGAAACACATGCAGTCTTCCCTGATGAGGAGGGACATGAAGGTGAATAACATGACCACGAAGAACTGTACCTTGGGGATGAACTGGCACAATTATTTAAAATACAACACTGATTTCAGGTACAACCATCTTAGTGACCAAAAAGACCTGGATGAATGACAGGTTTCCCACACATTTTTGGGAACAGAATGGATAGCTCACTTTTTATTAACTTACTTGTATTTGTTTCCTGGGTTAGAGCACCGATCTCCATGGGTCTTTTTCAGATTCAGCCTGTGAGAGTTGTCTAGTTAAATGACTTGCTCAGAGTCACAAAGTTAGGCAAAGGAGGTTGAAGGAATCAAACCTTGCACCACTGGATCACAGGAAACAAACAGCTTCTCAACAGTTCCTTAATCCACTAAGTCAACTGACAAGACAACAGTTTTGGAGGAAGCTGTACACTTCTCACCAGACAGATTCTTTCTGCAAGGGTACAGTGTCTGATAAGGATACATTAGGATGAGAAAGAAAAGGAAAACAGAAAAGACACATCCCTCAGTTATGGCTTCTACTACCAGTACAATGGTGACAATGGCAACCCATTCAATGAGGAGGAAGAAGAGCATCCTCTGACCTCCAACCATTACGGAAGGGAGACGAGTAAAGAATCACAATTTTTGAGGACAGTCCTAAAAACACACATCCGCTCTGTTGGGCACCACAAAGGACCAGATATTAAAACTAATGGCCTTAGCCTTGAGAGTTACTGGCACTTGAGCTGCTGCTTGGTCTATTGTTGCAGCTACAAGTGTGACCAGGATTGCCACCATCTACTGTGAATGTGAAAACGGTCCCTTGAGATGGGTAGATGGAAACCTCCACAGCAGGTAAGAGCTGTCTGTTCTTTCACATAACCTTCAGATGGTCACCGGTTTCAAGCCCAAATAACAATGCTCCCACAAAGGAGGGACATCCACAAAAAATGGCATGAATATTCTCTGCAAACAAGGCAATGATGGACTCTACTTTACCGTTAACTATAATGGCAGTGTTAAATGCAGCTCACACCATTAAACAGCAAATAGTGGAAGCAGTTTTGATGCGTTTCTTCTCACTCTCAAGTATGGGGGGGGGGGGTGTCTCCCTGGTCCTGAGTAGTAAGGTTACACTTCAGTGCTACTGTTACCAAAGCAGGGCAAGGGAGCTATTCCCATATAACATACATCTCTATTCTCCATTTCTCTCATGACACAAAGGATTTTTCTAAGTTTGGGATCCACAGCAGCTTTTATTTCATTACCTTGCATTTTTTATCTTAGTTGTTATTGTTGCATAACCTGAAATAATGATTGGATGTGTGTCAAAGCTTTCAAATAAATGCACATGTTCATGTGAAATATAACTTCTGCCTAGCCCAGCCCAGTTAATGTACCTTTGGGAATAATATGCAATTTCTCTCAGAGTTCCTACTACTGAATTCATGTTTTCCATAACAAATATTTTCATAAATTTCTTCAGAAATCTACCTTCTTTTGTTATATTTTCCCTTCTAGGTCCCCCAGATACATCCTCATTTTTGCAAATCAAGTTCCAGTCCACATGTACAAGTAATGTTGATTATTGCTTCCAAAATGTTCTTAAGCCCCATAACAACAGTTTTAGGTGGAATATAAATACATGCCAATGTAACCCCCCCCCCTTGCCAATACGCATTACTACCAGAAATGTACCATTATCTTTTTTTTCACCTTTTCTACCACTACTGGAGCTCTTCTAGCAATTAATAATAATTACTTCCAGTTTCCTTTGATCCCGATATCCTGCTGAATACCCATCCCAAAATCCTTTCTTTACCAAATTCATATATTAATTTCTTTCCAAATGTGTCTCCTATAGCATTGCTATTTCCACTCTGCAAGGCTTTATTTTTTTTTTTTTGACCATACAGATGTAAAGCTAGCAAACTCTTCTTCACTAAATGGTCATGTTCAATGAAGATCAAATTCTAGAGATATACAAGGAGATATACAGTCTGGTTTTAGAACAGAAATCTAAGATTGCATGCAGAAATGTTCATCTATGAAAATAAAAACATCTGATTTGGCAGTTCTGCGAAAGGACGCTTTTGTCATCTAGGGTTCACAACCATGGAGTAAAAAAGGAAACTTGGTTTATCTGTGCAAACCAAGTCCTCACCTTTTCTTTATGTTTGTAGGACCATGGAGTATTTAAATTTAATTTTGAAAATGAAGGGCAAATTCTCTCTCAGTGCTCAGGGATTGATTTTAATATTAAAGTACTTAGTTTAATTTAATTTCAGCAAATACATTTCACAACATTATAATGTTTTGTTTCTTCAAGTCTAGTCACCCTGTGGTGTGAACACTGGTTCTAGGTGATGGTCACTGCTGATGTGACACCCAAACATAATCTACAAAATGGGAAGAAGGGTGTTGATGCTGATGCAAATTTATTTCCAATCAAATACACACGAAATGGATGGTCTGGTAACAAGCAATACAAACAATGCAAATGTTTATCTACAAATGGGATCTGCACTCCAGAAGAGCACTTTATTTGAAGTCAGGGTGACAGTAAAGGTGAGAAATTAAAAGAAATGCAAAGCTATTGGTAAGTTAATAATAAAAAATAATATATCTTATTTCATATTAAATGCCAGATATGAGGAAAAGAGCAATAAAAAGATGTACTGGAATAAAGTTGTATATTTTCTGCATATATTATTGGAATCAAACAAACTAGATTCTTGCTTTTATGTATATATTCTGTATAGGCTACTGTACTTACTATCTGTAACACTGTTGCTACTTCTGCACCAATTAATGTTTATATTTTTTCTGTTATGTATGTTCTTGTTGGAGCTTTTCTCCCCAGGCCTCCACTGAAAGTGGGCTCTTTTAGGCCCAGTGGACTTTACCGGTAAACAAATGCAATAAATAATAATAAATAAAACAAAAGTTAGAGTGGTTTTACTGTCTGGAGGAAACCCAACTCTTTTGCAACCAGCGCATCTCAACATAAGATCAGATGTGTACTACCAAATCAAATAATATGCAACATAGGCTGAGGCCAGCTGAGATCTCTAACTCAGCACATTTCTGGGACCTTTCTTCTCCAAGCTTAAGGAGATTGTGCTTCTAGCTGATACTCATTCTAATGTGACATGATGGACTGTAAGGATGCACCCAGGTTCTGTACTCCCCACTGCAGCCCTTTGCAAAGAACGAAGAAAAAAAAAAGAAAAACATAAAAGACAAGAATAGAGAAGTATATACATGCCCAACTTAAAGGAAAAAACATCTACAAAAGTTACCCAAACACTAGGTGAACAGGAAAGGGCTAGGTTACAGGGGAGCAACTTTCTTTTCTTTTAATTGTTTACCAGACAATTCCATCTGTGTGCTGTCCACAGTGGAGAGTATAGGCTATTGCAGTTTTCTGGGATAGCCAGATGGCCATTTTACAGAAGTGATAAGGTGAGTATACATCTGTTATACCCATTTCTGAGGCTTTTTGTAATGGACAACTGCCAATATGAATTCCAGGCAGTATCAGTTATACATTCACGGAAGTCAAAGGAAAAAAATGCCAGGGTGCAAAATGCAGAGAGTCAAGGGAGGATCAACTCCAGGAATCACAGTCCAAGTAGCTGGCAAAGGTATACAGTAAGTCAGAAGGCATGCCATAAATATCCAAAACAAAGGTTTTAAGCAAGCACTAGAAGCAACCATATCCCTGGTGAAGGTCCTTAGCAGCAGTATTTCACCTAAGTGGGGGTAGCCACATGATGGCAAAACAAAATGCATTTATCAACTGGAAAAAGCTTGCTTAGCCGTGTCAAGTCCCTCCTTATCCAAAGCAGAGGCAGCAAATAACTGGTGTGTCTTCCTAAACTCGCGCACCTTCTTCAAGTTAAACATGAGCTGATGGCGCAAATTTAAGGTACCAGTGGCTCTTCTTCCCTCAGATTCAACCTCTGGAAAAAAAATAATTTTGATCTTTTTACAATCGACCATTATTAGGAAGTCTGTAGCTTTATTACTGACTGTTCATGGATATTTCTAGTGCCTGTGTACAAAAAGACAGCATCTCCAAAATGGCTAAAGCTATTCCTGTGAAATTTTCTGGGCATGACACAAGAACAAATTCTCAAAACACATCCCCAGGCTGTGTTTCTAGCTGCAGAGGCAAAGAAGTTGCTGCATCTTGAATTTTAATGAAAAACTTTGGCATGATTTTAATAGAATTTTATCCCACATTTAAAATGAAAAGTTCACTTTTGTACTGCAATATGTAGTCTGCCTGAATCACAGCAGCTCTACAAATGTTTTTGATCAAATTTCTCTGTGTTATTCTGAAATCAACTAAAAGCAACACTTTTTAAACTAAATGTTTTGTAAATACTGTAGTCTGTCAAAATGTAGTGCCCATTCTCAGCTTAATATGACACCACATATAATATCTCCAGAATGTTTCACTTGATTTCTTATAAAACAATAAGGACAAATATCATCACTGATGCTGTTCGACTGAAAACTTAGCCTTAAGCAGCACAATGCATGAGCTAAACGCACTAAAGGTAAGGCAACAGAAGCATCTCATATGTGAACATATAAGCCAGACTTGTAAAAACTGCCCCCGAGATTCAGAAAGCCTACCACACTGTGCAATCCCATTCACAGCAGGACTCACAGTCAGACAATCTCAAGCAATTCAGAGGCTGCTGTACCACTACAGTAATACAAAGACCCTATCCTGTAGAGCAGACAGTGGTCTCACCTGCAAATCCAGCAGTCTAGGGGTGTCAGCCAAGTGTCTTCTCCAGAAATATTACTGACATCTGTATGGCTTAAGACAGAGATTCAAAGAATACGTCTATCTCATTATTTGGAGTATGGAGTGGAAAAAATATATAATCTTTTGTCAACGTACATCCAGTCACTTCAATGAAAGGACAACAGTTGGTAGCACCACAGGAGGAAAGTACTGCAAAGCAGTATGTGTGTATCTGAAGGTGAATTCACAATTGTACTGCATAGACTAGCACAGAGGACACTAAAATGGTTAGGTCTAACAGTGCATTGTTCGATTGAGAGACATGATAGTAAGCCACTAATGAGATATTGCTTACTGTCACTTTATCATGTCAACCACAGAATACCTGCTTAAGTGCTATTGAGCACTACGGTATCACTAAAGTAGTACTGTGATAATATTTTCTGAATCCTGACCTGTGTTTTCTGTTATCACACCAAAATGGAGAAATATCACTTTCTTCAAAAAAATATTATTTCTAATACTGACGTTATAAAACACACCAAATACATGACTCTGATTTTAGCGAGTTTGTCAGAAAAAAAGAAACACCTAGATGTCTACTGAGAATTGAATATGAAATAATCATTTGTGCATGCTGAATACTAGCTTGCAATGAAAACGAAGAGCAGCAATTGTGGCAATTAAAGTGTGGTTAATAAAATGAAACAGTATGAGACAGTTGACATGCAGAACTGAAGATATTGTATTCAAAATTTTGTTACTCAATATTTTATAAGTGGCAAAGTAATATACCTTCGCTGTTGAGCAAAACAGGAAAAGATACTTAGGGAAAGAAAAGTTGGGAGATGTTAGGAAGTGATCTTGTATCTGGATTTTTTTTTTCTTCAACAGGCTCCATGATCTATGAAACACAATGACTGTTTGTTTCTTTCGGCTTTTCCCGGTTAGGGGTCGCCACAGCAGAACACCGGTCCGCTAATGATTGGCAGTAGATTTTGATGTGCTGGCTTGCCGGGCCTAACGCACAACCTTCAACGAAGGAACGCCCATTCACGCATGTCGCCACACAGAAGACGCTCTAACTGAGAATCGAACGGGCAATGTCTAACTGTGAGGCGACAACGCTACCGCAGCACTGCCACAATGTGTAATCCCATTCACATCAGGACTCGCAGTGTGTTAGTCTCAAGTGATTCAGAGGCCACTGTACCACTATAGTGATACAAAGACACCAGCCTTTACTGCAGACAGTAGCCACACTTGCAAATGCAGCAGTACAGGGGTGTGGATAATGTTAAATAGCCAAGTGTCTTCCCCAGCGATATCACTGACATCTGATTTTCTGACTAATTTGATGTTAACAGTAAAGCTGTTTGTACAGCTAACTTATTGTAAGTTACTAATTTACCACAAAATTGTCTGAATGTATCTATTTGTGGAAGCACCCATTAAAACAGAAACAAACTAGAAAGATCTTACAGTATTTTGAGTAGATGGCTGCATGTTAGACATCAATAGTTTAGCAAAGCATTGTGAGTTTGCTAAAGGCAGTGAATCTGGAGACAATGGAAGAAGTGATTAGAGAAGAAGTAAGAGAAGACAAAATAGACAATGATTGTGGCTCAGCCTAAAAGTCAAGACAGAGACAAAATTGACTATGAAACTTTGTAAGTGGTTGGGACTGCACTAGAAGTGATAGTAAAACACTTAACTCATTCCCTCCGGTACAACTCTTTTGAGTGTGTGCCTTTAACTCCCAGTGAGTGTGGCTTAAGCCTTTGAAAAATGAAGTTATCACCTTACAGTTCTTGAAAATACTCATTGAGAGAGGTTAAATATCTATATAGTAGTATTTGTCATCACATATGCTTCAAGACAAAATATCCTGGTACTGTGTAAGTAACATGGTTTTGGAATTATTAATGCAAATATGAACAATCAATATTTGATGCCTAGAGGAGCAGTAGGAGTTAACTGCAGAAAACGCCTGGAGGAGCACTCGGCTGTAATGAGTTAAGACATCAATGTTGTTTGCCTGTTATGCAAGCAGAGTGGTTTATTGAAAAAAGTGATACAATTTCATGGTGCCATTAAAAAATTCTGATGAAGTTCAAGATAAGTGGAAATATACAGTCAAAAAGTATGTATGGAACACAACGTGGTTTCACTGGAAGATAAGGAAAGTTGAAAGAATTTGAGACTGAGTGGTATTCTAGAATGTGAGGAGGTTGTAGATTGTCTGAAATTATTTAAACAAAGGTAGCACTTTGGACAAAATTTAGCAAGATGTCCCTGGGTACAATGAAAATGTACAGGTTGCCTCGATCCAACTTTAAGCAGCAACATGGCAAACAAAGGACAATACTAGCTTAGTTTACATCTAGGTATGAAAAAGGGCAACTGTGTAACTAGGAAAGATGATTACAGGAATGTAGAAGGTGAAAAATCAGATATAAACTTTCTTTTCCATCAATTTTAAAGATTTTTCCTGTCAAGTACGGAACTATTTACCACTGCAATATGTGCAACTGATAGATTACAAAAAAAATGCTGAAATTGCAAGATCATGTTTTTGACTACACAGAGGCAATCAATCATAGTCAAATTGAAGAAATTTCAAAATAGGAGAACTCAGAAGATGAATGAGATAAGTCAAATCAAAGTAACGCAAGAAAAGCATTTTGGTGTTCCTTGACTAATGAATGGTGCACAGGTTCATAGGGTCATAGGACATTACTAGGGTAATGGCTTAAGAGCTCTTAAAACCCTAGCCATTATTATCTGAATTTTATGCAATTTTCGATCCCTAAAGGCTAGAGGAAGGCTTATGTTTCTGGCTATGCTTTTGAGTATTTTACAGGCTGCCCCTGTCCATAAGGGACATGGGCGCCACCCCTGGAGTGAATTTATGATTCCCCATCCATTGATCCAAACTGCATTTGAAGAGGGACAGGGACTTCTCTGAAGAAGTCTACGGACGAAAGCAGCAATAAAGAGAGTATTACGCTATTTCCTGGTTTTTCTTATCATTGCCTCCAAGAACAGCTGCATTTGTCTATTTTTGTTTTTTATTCGTTACTGTTTGGTATTTTGGTTTAAGGGCTTTGCTTTACATGAATGCAAAGTCTGTTCCAGAGAAAGGATAATCTCTGAGACACATATCTGTCTCCCCAGCGTGTATGGCTCATGTCACACACCAGCTTTAGATCCCTAATTCGAGTAACCCTCTCACAGTTTGCCTTGCAAATGAGTGACTGTTCTACAAGGCTATATTTGTTAGTGCCTTGTAGGTTAGGCATAAATCACCCCTTAAAAGTCTGTAGGAAACAGACTAAAGTGACAGGGCTTTTAGTCTATCTGCAGAGGACATGTTGTTTACACCTTTTTCTTTTTTGTAACGAACCTCTGAGGCTACTCCAGCTATTTCAAGTGCCTGTCAAGTACATGCCAAAAGGTGGATTGCACTAGTTTATTGTTCTGATGAAGGCAGAGTACAGTGGGACTATAAACTTCCTTGGATCTGGATGCCATGTCTTTACTTATAATTTGTGCCACATAAAAGCACTTCTTTGTCCTCCATGTGTCCACAGTGGTAAAGTTCAAGCTACTACCTATTTGTGTACCTAGATCTCTCACCTTTCAGTTCACTCTTAGAGGTGTGCTATACATTTTGTAATATGCAGGAGTATTGGATTTTCCAAAGGGAATGATTATGCATTTTTTGTGTTTAGTCTTAGATCATAGCTCTGGCACCAATCTCAGTCAGATTCTTCTGAAGGATATCTACATCACTGGAGGAGTCAATGATTACCCCCAGCTTACAGTCCTCTGTAAACTTAGTAAAAAAAAAAAAAAAAAAAAAAAAAAAGGGCCTTCTCCATTAGCTTTAACTTCAGAGAAGTATATTCCAAACAGGAGTTGTCCCAGCACTGAGCTCAGTGGCACTCCACTAGTAACTGCCTTCTTGCTGGATCTGGATTCACCCACTCTAACAACGTGTCCTGTCCATGAGCCATTTGGCTATCCATCTGGTGATGTAGGATTTGTGAGTTTATCTATAATACCCAATTGAAAAATTGGGTCAAATGCTTTAGCCAGGTGAAGGTAGGCAGTATGCACTGTTTTAACCTCATCCATGGCCCTATTCACTTTCTCAAAGAAGTCCACCAGACTGAGCAGGCATGACTTGTCCTTGGCAAAGCCAAACTGGGTTCAGAAAGACTTCATGTATGTAACTGATAGGAATTTGAGGTTTTGTACTGTCTACAATACAGCATGACATGGTTCAGTGCTCAATTTCTCTTAATGCATTAGCTAGGGATACAAAGATGGTCAAAAACAGAAAATAAAATATGTTTTTCCCAATATTTTGGCTAGTCCCTGAGCTAAGTAAAATAGCATGGTTGAAGTAAAACTCACACTAAGACTGTGATTCCGTTCTTAATCTACAAATGCCCAGAATGAAATAGCAACGGGCACGCAGTTTATACTGTGCTATAAATGGCTGTGTGTGTTATAGTGTTCGATTGCTTACACACATTAAACAAGATCATTACAAGAAAATATTCTTGCAAGCTCAATATGCTAAAAAAAGGAGTTATGTTATTTTAAGGAACTGCTTTTACATATCTGAATGGGTAGCTTTGTATACTTCAAGGAACTGCTTTTACATATCTGAATGGGTAGCTTTGTATACTTCAAGGAACTGCTTTTACATATCTGAATGGGTAGCTTTGTATACTTCATTCCAAATAATGCATTAAGAGACTAATAAGGTGCTATGTCTATACCACAAAAAGACTATCAGCCAGATTCAATAAAGCCTACAAGATCCTTTTGCACCATGTGCGCATTGCAGTGGCACACCATTTTGGACTCAATAAGCAGCTCTACACAGTGTATAGAGCCACACACTGCCATGCAAACAAGGTAAACACCACGGCATGCAAACTACAGCATAAACAGCTGAATTGTATGCTAATCAACCATTCCAAGATGGAGGAGCTATTCAACAAGCTATAAAGCAACCGTGTAGTCAGTGCTGGTTTTCCCTGCGAATTCCAACACCTAGTGGAATACAGCCATGGAAAGGAGTCTACACAAAAAATAGTGTTATGAGATGCTGTTGCTTTTTTTCATGTGTATGTGCAACATGCTAAGTCCCTACTGCTGCTGCTCCTAACAGACCAAGGCCACGGAGGAGAATTCTCAGACCCTGGGTAACATATCACAACCTACATGATGCAGAAATTGTAGAGCGCTACAGAGTGGCTAGAGACACACTACTAGAACTCTGCAACCTCTGTCATCCTAAAGTCAGAGGCAGGGCAATCTGAGGGAACCCATCCCAGTGGAGACAAAGGTATGTGCAGCACTTAGAATCTTAGCTACAGGTACCTTTCAGAGACCAAAATGGGGACATGGTGTGGGTATTGCAGGCATCAGCATCCGGACATTATATCAGTTCTTGAATGCTATGCTCCAACATGCCAGTGACCACATATATTTTCCCTGTACTCCTGAGGATAGGGCCAGAAATATGCAGGAGTTGTACTCTGTAGCACACTACCCTGAAGTACTGGGTGTCACAGACTGCTCACATATAGAAATTAAGGCACCACCCGTGGAACAGGGAATACTCTACATAAATAGAAAGGGCTTCCACTATAATTAACCCCAAGTTGTGTGTAATGCCAAGGGAATCATCCTGAACATGTGTGCTGGCAACCCTAGCAGTTACCATGACTCACATATCTGACACACCACCCAAACCACCCAACTGTGTCAGATGTTTGGTAGGGGGGATATCCCCCAGGGTCATTTACTGGGGGATGCAGGTTATGCACTGGAACTGTGGCTGATGACACCCATCAGAAATGCACACACACCTACTGAAGAACACCACAATGAGGCACACGCTCAAACCAGAAATATCATAGTGGGTGTGTTTGTGCTGCTGAAGTCATGGTTCTGGTACACAGACACATCTGGGAGAGCCCTACAGTACAATCCACAGACATGTACTGAAATATTAACAGTATGTGCCACGCTATACAACAGCATCCTGAGAAAACAGCTTCAACAGGCTCAGCAAGGGGAAGGATCACACATCCCACCACCAATGCCAAGGTCACCATAGCCACGTGCAGATGAACAGTCAGCGGGGGGGAACCAGCAGCAGCTGCTGCAGATGTAGGCAGACATACATGTGCTCAATATGCCCCACCTAAGGGCCTAAAACCTTCCTCCTATACACATACATGTAGTGACACTGATGCCAGGCAACTCTCAACTTTTACCTCTCCATGTATTGGCTGTACTGCTTGCATCAGAGTCATCCCTGAACTAAAACTGATGCAACTACTGGATTTACAAGGTAAGTGTAGAACCTGGAGTGCATTGTGTAATAATTTGAATTACTGGCATATCCTTGCATTTTGTTACTTAGTAGTGTAAGCAAGTAAAAGATGGGAGATTTGTATAGAAAACCTTAACATGTGACAGCAGAGACTTACTTGACTTGTCTGTGCCCATTATTAAGTAGTAGGCCTCAGGCATCAAAAATTCACACAGTCATACATCTCAAAAGTAGTGATGGTCACTGCATGCTCTCAGTTTAGCAACCAACACTGTACTGGAAAAGCATTAAACAGAGAAGTTAGAAACTAATGATACACATTTCAGTTTTAGACTTCACAACCCTCAAGATCTTTCACAATAAAGTTGGAAAATTTTGATGCTATCAATTGTCTAACTTTCCAAGACCAATATAAGTCAAAGGACTATTACCAGTTCAACATCACAAATGCAGACATACTGAGCACTAAGCCAGCTACGCACCCTGAGCGTCAGACACAAAGCTTATGGTATCCCTGAATCCAAAAGATGCAAAACAGGGATATGGCACAGTTAGCACTTGCACAAGGTGTTGTGGGGGGGGGGGAGAGCCTAGGCTGACACAAATGGTCGGTGAGTGTTTGTGAGTAAGAAACAGAAGCAGGCAGACATCTGTATAATCCAACAGATGACCAGTAAGACAAAATGAGTTTTAAGCTGCATGACTGAACAATGAAACTGTTGTGTGCGTCTGTAGGGGTCCTCCAGGTGAAATTGGTGTGTGAGTGTCTGCATGAACACAGCCAAGCTCTGTGCTAGCTCTATGTCTTGGTATGTCAGACAGGTGTGTGCCATGTATGGTAGAGGTGGCAGTTCATCACTGTTGTCCTTGACCATGAGAACTGGCTCTGCCAAGAGTTGCACTGGCACATAAACGGCCACGGTCAGATACACTGCTGCTACCTGAACGTGACTGATGTCTGCTGGATGAGCTCTCCTAACAAGGACGCCTAGGACCATGACCTCATGGACTGCCACATCTGGTGTGGACAGCTCACCCACTGATGGAGCAGTGGAGGTACTGCCACTATGGGAGCATGATCGGGCACGGCCACATTGACTAGCAGCAGATGATGTAGCTGACCTATGCCCATGAGGATGCTGCCCCCCCCCCTCCTAGCAGATGTTCCATCACAGACACTGCTCGTTCCAACATCATTCATCCGAGCCACTGAATCCGCAACATGGTGGACATAGACACGCATGTCAGCCTGTGCCACATCAACAACCCTAACCATTTCTCTGGAGCATGTAAGGGAACATGCCTGTGCTTCCATGACAGGCCTAAACATACGCAGAGTGTCATGGGAAGAGAAAGCTGGATCAGGTGGAGGACGGACAGCAGGCCTCCTCCGAGCACCCCTAACAATCCTTCTGCATGGCACCTCGCCCACACTTTGGCTACAGCCAGAGTCAACAGGCACTGAAACCACAGTAACCCACTTCCCTTGATCAATTGCCTCACCCTCCACCTGTCCAATATATGCGGGCTCACTAGAACGGGTAGACATAGGCCTACTGGCTGTGTCTAGTGGAATTACAGGGGATGGCTGTATGTTAACCTCAGTGTCAGATTCAACCTCTGGACCCCACTGATGGTGCTTCTGCTTCACCACAGTCATCATCAGAGCCTACTGATACTCTGACATTAGGTGGTAGAAGTCCCACACTTCCACTGTCAGGATCACCCGTGATAATATATGCTAACAAAATAAAAATGCTGCCATTATTAGTCAGTACAGCAATACATACAACAGTTCTGACATCAACATCACACACTAACATATTTCTTTGCATTGCTCATCAGTACTGACATAAAATTGTTTGGCTTACCATCTGCTGATGAAGGTATCCTCTCTGCATGCCAGACGGTACTGGAAGAAGTTAAGCAAAAAGTAAGGACAACAACATTGCAATTAACAGTAACACAGGGTAATACTTTAACCCCTTTATATGTCTATTAACTATACTTTCAACAAGAACTTGGATGACAACTCCACCCTAAGCCAATCAATCAGAATGCGTTGTTAACTGTAGCAATCTTCACCACCCCCTAACCAATAAAAAAAATTCTTGTGAAACCGAAGTAACGTATTGATTTAAATTGTTTTACTATACAACAGTATTTAACAAATGAGATACAAAAGCCTACCTGGAAGCTCTTCCTGGGACAAGCTTGCTGTCCCTGAAACAGTAGCACCAATGCAAAGGACATGTTTTTTGCACCCCTCCAGTACCCATCTGATCACGGCCCACTTCAGCTGCTCTCCTCTGTGGAGATGAGATCATGCCGCACCTGCTCATATGTCCTGCCATGGCCACCCACAGCATTAACATTGTCGACAATCTAGTGCTAAATCTGCATTCGGTGCGACATATCAACTCCATCCCCTTTCAAGCACAAAGGCACCATGTTGCTTAAAAGCATCAACAATAACCTGATTTTCAGCATTAGTGAAGGGTGGTCTCAGAGGATTGAGATACCTAGGTGGCATAGTCCTAGACCACCTAAAGGACAACAGGAGGATAATACACATAAGTATCACAAAACTACAAAATAACTGCTCCCAGATAAAACAAAAAAGGTAGCATCTCAGTATTACCCACTGCAGAAACATAAAACAGTCCATAGGTTTGACATATGAACAGGCTGGATGCAAACAAGAAGAGTAAAAATAACATATCCTTGTTTGTGCCATAACAGAATGCAACTTTGCCCCTCCAACAAAAACAGGTAAATAAACACATTTTGCTAACAAACCATCTTTGAAATGCTAAAAGTGCTATCAAATGAAATGTATCTGAAACATATCTACAGATTTAGCACAGAACATTCCACTTTAAGGTATTGCCAATCATCTAAAGACATGCATCTGGAGAATTTCTGCCCAGGCCTCCGCTGAAAATGGGCTCTGTTCCAGTCAGACTTTCCTGGTAAAGAAATGTTAAAAATAAATAAATAAATAAATAAAAATAAATAAAAATGTATACCCGTGAAATGCCTTGATAAACATGCCAATGGCATCAGTACACTTCTAACTAATGCATACAGGTACAAGTGTAAAAGCCTTTGCTTCAGATTTTTCTTAATTGCATTCGAGCATATGCAGTATGTAGCTGACAAAATTCAAACATGCCTTCTCAAATTCAGTAATCCTCTGTGCAGATATAACCCAAAGTAATAGCCTCTTTTCTGTGCTCTCCACATAAACAAGTCTCCTCGTCTTGTTTTCCTGGCTACAAGGTTGCCTTTTTATGGTACAGATTCAAGGCTGTTAGCATGCTGAAGACGCAAATCAAGTGTGAACTCATTAGAATTGCTGAATCCCAATGCCTGGCTTCATGTAACAGATGTAAACACAGAGCAGGCCACTTCCTCAGTGTTTGTTTTTAATGGATTACAACTGTGAATGATTACTGGTTGGGAGAAGGAAAACACAACAACAATGCAAGCTGCCCTACATCCAGTGCATGCGTCATGTTAGACTTGTAAAGCTTTAGATGTAAGATTGGAAATATAAATAAGCAGCACACAATTCACAGGTTCTGTTCATTAACATCCAAACTTCCCTTCATTTGTTGGTAACGGCATATATTATTGCCATTTAATATCCTCACTCATTTTAAGGCCAATGCTATAGAATGGCTTACAGACTGCATGTCTCAGATTACTGATCAGATAAGAGAAGCATGACCAACAGAGAGGTAAAGTAGAACTGTATATTTGCAAGCAATAGTCATAACTGGTTGTGTGATCACATAGTGCACCACATCCAAAAATAATAAATGTACAAATAACAGATGTATGGTTTCATATTACTGTAGATGATGTTGCAGTTGGCTGTATGCAGAATGACTTCAGCTTTTTGCTGCAAGGCTGTTTGTGTGGTAAAGAGGGATAAGGCATCCTTCCTGTGTCCTGAAGGTTAACTGGAGTGAGAGTTCAAATCCAGACCTATGTAGAAATATATTATGTGTACCAACATATTCTAGTGTGCATGTCATAGATTGCTTTTCCTCATTTTAATTATTATTATTATTTTTTTGTTTCCTTTCTTTCGTGTTTTTTTTGGGGGGGGGGTGCTGCTTAGTGCAATCACTGGAAATGGAGGAAAATGAATGTCAGGTTTGGCTGTGCTTATCTCGTTTACACAAAGCATGGCAGTGTGCAAACTGGACAACTGGCCCATCCAGGAAGCAGTCAGAACACCTGCAGACAGGACTCGGACAGCCAATAATTGAAACAGGATATATTCAATTAATTCTGCTGGGCACTGTGCAGACCTAAAAAATTATTAGTAAATTAACAAATGTTATATAACTAGTCGTGTGGCAGCAGGTGTATGAGTAGAGCTGGAGTACAGATGGTCCTAGGTTCTAATACAGGGTGTGCAATATTTTTCGTTACTGTTGTGACAGTGCAGTTTATAGCAATGAACTGGAAAATAGACAAGTGTTATTTCAACATTCTTGTGGTGACAGGTGTAAGTATAGGATTTCCATATATTCCATACACTTTTCCTGTTGTTCCACTTCCTATTACATTCACTCTTGCGTAGAACACTTTAGATATTGGAGCTGATACGAGGTATATGTATGCAAGATGAGACACCACTACTGTGTTTTCAAATGTATGATTGAGGGTACACTGTGTACTGCATTTCAGTAAGTATAATTCTGGTATCTGGACTTGCACAGCCTTCATAATTACCTACGACACATACACAATTGGATCTATATCCAATAACCTTGTCAGATCACACACATACATGTGTAACAGCTCAAACTGTCACCTGCATTTATGTATGATTCCTGACTATGTCAACAGCACTTCTTCTATGGCAAAGCAATGTTAGAAAATGTTTTGTCCCTTATGTCTAGGTTTGAATCCCACAGTGTAAAAATCAATTTTTGTCTGTGTATAATGGTAAAAACAAATGTGTCAGGTTATTACATTTATGCCCCCAGTGCATGTTTGCAAACCTAACTCACCTAATAGTTACCTTCCAATTTCCAGGCTACATCAGCAGACACCCCTCAAACTAAGGCCAAGTGTCAGACTGACCTTCAAATTTCAATTATTTAATTCCTCCCTGCTTGGCACTGCTGCTCTCCTCATAAAATCACGCAAATGTGGTTGACATCATTGCTTGGGTTTGCGCACTATCAGTAAACGTGATAACTGGAATTGGTGGGAAAGCATCAGTTTCCATTGCACTAGTTCTGCTGGTAGACATGGCTGGCATTAGAGGGGAAGTTGCCAAGTTTAGGGCACAGAGATGGGGTGTCCAGGAGTTCAAGATATGTACTGGACTCCTGGTAAAGCACCACAACCAAAGGCTTCTGCAGAGAGAGAGAGAGAGAGAGAGAGAGAGAGAGACTATTCTGGCTCCCAGTACAAATCTGAGGCATGTAACAGTTTGGCCCAAGCTGTATCTAGTGTCACTGGTATCCCACACACCTGAGAGCAATGTAGGCATCGTTTTAATGACCTACAGATGAGAAAATAGGATACTCTCAATCGTTAGTTGGAAGAATTGGAGACTGCGAACCTCCCACAGCTGTGTTAGTTTGACATTAAGAGAGTACTTGTAAGACTTAGAAAGCTAAAGATAGTATAGGCAAGGCTTGTATGCACAATGCTCTTCTGTTCTTTTCCCAGCTGCTACTGAGCACGAGTTCAATCGGCAAACTCATGATGTTCTGTTGGAGAGACTGAGGGAAGCAAGTGGTATGAATGCAGCAGAAGAGAAGAACTGTTGTAGTATTAAAAGTTGAAAATACCTTTTTCTGTCTTTTACAGAGTTGTATCAAATTGAGCATGCATATCCCAACTGTAAAAGCAAGTATGCATGCATTTGTCTGTAGCACAAACCAACAGTCCAATATTATACCATAGTCAGAGGTTGTGGGTTGAGATACCACAATTCACAACTACACAATACTGCTATTTTTTTCAATAATATTTACATTAAATTAAAAACTCTCTATCAGTGACACAAATGCCCTGCTGTAAACTATAATCTGTATAACTGGAATACTCATATGTGCAATGTAGTATAGTGAGCATCTTTTAGAACGCATACTTAGATGTAATACTTCAGATAAAAGAGTTATATAATTGTATTAATACATTGTATGTCAGATATGATGGTTTTAATTTGATCACTTTTTTCTGTCACCCCAACCCATATCTCTCTCTTTATTTTCAATTATGTGTCATCAAAATGTCTCCATGTCATCCATGTGTACCATATAACTAAATGCTACACAGCATGGCGAGGAAGGCCCGCTCCAGTGGATAAAGCCTGCCCCCATCATACCAGCTCCAGTGCCAATGCCCATCACGTCTGGGAGCCAACCTTGCAGCACTGCCCCTGCACTATCTATGCCCTCAGGTAGTACTGCCCTGGAAGCTGGTGCAATTGTACCCTCTGGGAGCAGTGGCAGAGGTGGAGATTTCATCATCTGCAGCAAGGTGCCAGGGATGGTGCATAGTGTTGTGCGCCGCAACACTGGTGTACACCTACGCCGGATGGAGAGGCTGCTCTCCCTCATGGTCCATAGGAGGAGGAGATGTCAAGCACTCTAGCCACCAGCGAAGTAAGGGGACAAGTGATGACAATCCAGTGGGCGAGGGCTCAATTCTCACTGTCTCTCCAAGCTTGATGTCCATGAGCCTGAGTTGTCCTGTCCCACACCCTAATCATGGTGTCCCCCAACCTTTTGTTTCCACTGTCCCTGTGTCTTGTCTTGTATGTTTGCATTTGCTTCCTCACCTACTCAACTTACCTGACCCAGACATACCTACATCTCTTACCCAGCAGTCCTCTTACTGAATTAAAAAAAAAAAGGGCTCCTGCCCCCCTTCACACACATCATCTTTACACACTTGACTCGGTCCAATTGGCTATACAACATGACTGCATTGTTGTCATCCCTCTTTGTGATGGTGACAGTACAAATTCAGTTAATGTTCTACACATATTTTCAGTTTACACTGTTAAAGAAATGGATAGCTATGGTTCTTCCCTCCTGCATATTCCTGTACTGTTTTCCCTTTGTTCTTCTCCCTGCTTGCTCCCCATTTCACCACTTTCCTATCTACCCCATTTTAACACCTTTAATCTGATCAAAAAATAGAATCACACACAACAAATATAAGTGGCAGAAGAAGCAATGGAACCCTTCACGTTTTGGGATGTAAAACATCCCAGGCTGCGTTTTACATGAACTTCAGAACGAACTGGCTCCCCACTTAAGCACAATGTTCAATAATAGCCTTGCATCAGGCTTTGTGCCCACTGAATGGCGCACAGCAACAGTTATCCCACTCCACAAAGGGGAAGCCACCACTGATCCCGGGAACTATCAATCTATTAGCCTGACAAGCCTGGTCTGCAAGGCCATGGAATGTATCATCAGGAACTCATAAACAAAGACACTGGTAACCTCCAAACTCTGGATCCCACCCTGTTCGGGTTTGTAATAGGCATATCATGCCTCCTGAACCTGCTCGCCTTCTTTGACCAAAGCCATAGATGAGGGTAAGGTGGTTCACACAGCCTATCTTGACCTCACCAAGGCTTTCAACACCATCCCCCATTTTGGAATTATAGCTAAACTCACTAAACTAGGTATACATCCTTATGTCACAAGATGGGTTGCCAACTGGCTCACTGACAGAACCCACACTGTAAAAGTTGCAGACTCCAAATCTGACCTCAAAGCAGTGACAAGTGGGGTACCACACGTTTCCGTCCTGGGACCTCTCCTGTTTGGTATCTACTTCTCTGAAGTACAGGCTAACACAGAAGACCTCTGGCTAATGAAGTCTGCAGATGACTGCAAACTAGGAGCCATAGTCAAGTCCCCAAATGATGAGGACATCCTACAGAATGGCCTCGCTGAGACAGATGTCTGGTGTCAGAGCCATGGCCTCAAGCTCAATGCCAAAAAGTGCAAAGTCATCCCCTTTGGCAAAAACTCTGTACCCATGAACTACCACATAGGCAGCAATCTAATTAACACTGAATGTGTGATAAGAGACCTTGGGACCCAGGTGGACAGTAGTCTCTCCTTTGATAGTCACATTGCCACAGTAGTCAGAAAGTCCTTCTACGTGGCACACCTCATCATAAAAGGGTTCTCATCCAGGAAAACAGAGGTCGTTGTTCCCCTCTACTCGACACTCATTAGGACCCATTATAGAGTACAACACTTTTGGAATGTATCTCAAGACATCTGCAGCAGCTGGAAAAGCCACAGAAGTACCTCACAAAGAGGATTACTGGCCTCAAACAAATGCCCTACACTGACCGTCTCAAAAAACTCCAACTTTACTCCGTAGCATATCACCTACTCCGAAGTGATCTCTACCTAACATATAAAGCTATGTCAAACCCAGAGGTGTTGGACATGCTACACCTAAAGAAATCCCAATCCCTTAGAGTTACACGCTCTAGGGACCTAAACCTTGTCACCACAATAAACAGGACATGCTGGAGGGATAGATTCCTGTCCCAGAGACTTCCCATACTCTGGAACAGGCTACCCATCTATGTCAAGCGAAGTTCTTAATTAGCACTCTTCAAGAAAAATCTTGATGAGTGGATGGGAAATAGGAAATACACCCCGGGGGTCACTTCTATGTCTCTGCTCGACAGTGGCACAGGAAAATAACTTTCTTGGGTGGCTTAATTTATTTATATATATTAACATTATTTTACCAGGATAAATCCAAATGGAAACAAAAAGTGTCAGTTTTCAGTAGAGTCCTGGGGAGAAAAGCTCCAAGGATGTTAAACAGAGTACATACATGGTTTAGATAACAATAAAAAAAAAACTGGTATACAAGGCAAGAGGAAACAAAGAACAATTTTGTAAAACAATAAGATACTCAAACAATAAGATACTCAGGAGTAGAACCCTTATTTGCAATATTTACAAAAATGTACATATCAGGTGAGTATATCACGTGAGAATATAGTGTATGCAATGGAGGCATACAGCGGGTCACTTACATGGAGTAGTGGGTCTTCAAGGGGGGTCTTTGCAGCTGCAGAGAGGGTTAGCATTTAGGTGTGAATTAAGAAGTTCCTTGAAGGTGCTTGCGTGATTTTTGTAGCCTGATTTCAGGTGGGAGGTTGTTCCATACTTTTGCAACATCATAAGAGAATTTGGCCCTCCCTAGCGCTGTTACTGCATGGGTTGATTTCAATCAGATTTTTGTTACATGAACGCAGTTCCCTTTTGGGGTTGTGAAAGTTTAGTATGTCAGCTAGGGCAGGGCTCTTCCCCGGATGAAAAAGAATTTGATGGGCTATGATCAGTTGGTGGTAGTGTAGGATGTTTGGAAATTCTAACCAGTGCAGTTTAATTAGGGATTGGCAGTGGTGGGAATGTGATCTATTATTGGCAGCGAACTTAGCTATTTTATTGTAGCATGTGGAGAGCTTAAGCTAGGGAATCCTGTTGGCTAGGCTTACGTAGGCCCTTGGGCCGATAGCCTAGTACCTACCTATGTATGTGTGGAGGTGCGCATCGTGCACCAATGCCAAGTGACGATGAATGACAGTACAATGCTGCAGTCACCTCCATGTAATGCCGATTAACCCCGCTATGCCTACACACAGCAACACATGTACTATAAAAAAAATTCATGTCTCTGCATTACCAAAAGTCTTTAAAAGTATCGGATACCTGGATTTGAACCCATTATTGTCTAGGCTCAAAAACAGACGTGTCGATGCATTTACACCTGCTGCCACACAGTCAGTTAAGGTGTGTTCCATAAACTCAATAAACAAACAAAGTTAGAACAGAAGGCACCAAAGCAGTAAATCCACAGTGAGAGGAACCAGTCCATAGGATGAAGCATAAAATAACTTTTAATCGTATCAAACTTTAAAAACAGCACCAGGTCTTCTTTTCACCAGAAATAACTTTGAATTACATCAAAAAACAATTAAAATCAAGCGCTTTCGCTTGGTTCAAATACCAAGCTTTATCAAGATGGATTGCATACTAGAAGGGAGCCATTAATATAGGACTCTCCTCCAACCATGTGACTATAAACCATAATTAAGTCTTAAAGCTATAATTAATTTAAAAATGTTGCAAGATTTTTTGAAATACAGAACCATGAATTGTTATTCATATTTAATCTGCCATACTGGCCTGGCTACACCTATTAATTCATTTTGACATACTCCATAACTATTTACAAAAAATAATAAATAATGGATAATAAATAAAAACTTAAGTTAAAAAATCCTGTACTGAAAAATCATTCTACAGAACGTACATTGCTCTGGTTCTTATTTATATATCCCAACTTCTTGTTAATAAAATTTTACACACAAAAAATATATATGAATGAATGTTTTTTTAAGATGCTGATATAAAATGTATATGAATAAATGTAAATATATTCAAATAAACAATAACATAATTGTAGATCAAAACAAATTTTATAAACAGCTTCTAAATGCAATTCATCTACTATTCATATCTTGTTCACAATCTAGCCATTCTTAATTTCAAGACACTTCTTATATTAATATTGTCGTTCAGGCCAGGACTACTGGCAGCATCTAATTTAAGCTGCCAGAGAAGTTCCTTGTATTCTAATCTTGTCCATAAACTCAATACTAACTCTCAGACTTTTTGCAGTGCGGCTCATGCTTGCACACTGCTTAACTATGTGCAAATATCAAAAGTATTAAAAATATGTATGTTAAAAATGTGTATGTTGGAACTGCGGTGGTGGTGCTGTGGTAGCGTTATCGCCTCATAGCAAGATGTTGTCCCGTTCGATTCTCAGCCAGAGCGTCTTCTGTGTGGAGGCATACGTGAATGGGGCGTGCCTTCGTTGAAGGTTGTGCGTCAGGGCTGGTAACCCAGTACGTAAAAATCCACTACCAATCATTAGCGGACTCGAGTTCCGCTGTGGCGACCCCTAATCGGGAAAAGCCGAAAGACACAAACATTAAAAATGTGTATGTTGCATGTGCAAATATTTTGCCAACTGCTGCACAAACCTACTGCATGCCGCTCTATGGAAAAGTAAACATTATTATGTATTACTGCAGTTTACTGTCCATTTCCAGTCTATGACATGAAATTAACATGTGGAAACATACTGAAGACCCTATCTAACAATATGTCACATATTTACAATACAGCCATGTGTTGGATCTCTCCAAGCACTGCAACCCTGGTGTCCCAGTGCTTTTTCAAGACATATATCACCTGCACTACAGAAATTAATATCAAATGCTGTGTGATATGCAATGCATATCAATCTGGTAACATGCAGAACTAGAACTATTGATCCAAAAGCCTAAAAAGCCTCATCTACACAGCTAGGTAAGGAATCAGCATGGACCTTATGCACAGGGACATAGGTTACCTTCAACACACTTGACCCAACCCATTTTGGTTTTGTCAGGGGTAGATCTTGTTTATTAAACCCAGTGGACTTATTTAATACTGACCCCAAAGTCCTGTAAGGGATAACAGGATATACTGCCTATGAGGAGTTATCCAAGCCCTTTGACACTATCCCCCATTCAGGTATTAAAGAGAAAATTCTCCCATCTGCAAATTAACCCATACATTATTAGATGGATAGCCAACTGGCTCACCGACAGAATACACACTTTCAAAGTTGAAGACTGCACCTCAATCACTAGACCACTTACCAGTGGAATACCACAAGGATCTCTGCTGGGCCCTAAACTGTTTGGAAACTACTTCTTTGAAGTCCGGGCAATGGTAGATGGCCTATGGCTTACCAAGTTTGCAGGTGACTGCCAAGTGGATAGGTTATATAGAGTCCCCCAAAAATGTGAACCTATTACAGAAGTGGCCAACACAGACAAATGATTGGGGCCAAACACATGGACTAAACCTTAAAGCAAAAAAATGCCCCATTGTCCCCTTTGGCAATGCAGTACCCTGCTAATTATGATATACATAGCACCCCTCTAAGCTCAAACACAGTGTTGCGACACTTGGGAACACATGTTGATAGCAATCTGCACCTCAATCACTGTGTGTTCATAGTGGTGAGACACACATTCTACATTATGCACCTCATAAATAAAGCCATCACATCCAAGACCAGAATATCATAGCTCTGCTGTACTCTACCCTTATCAGATCACCAACTGAGTACAATGCTCCCTTCTGTCTGTACATCACCAGACACCTGCAGCAACTGGAGAAAACACAGAGGCTTGTGACCAGGAGAATTCAGGGCCTCTAAAACATGACATGCATGGAAAGACTGAAAGACCTATCACTATACTCAGTATCATACAGCCTGCTGAGAGTTGACCTATGCCTGGCCTACAGAGTGGTCTCAGACCCTGCCCTACTGGAAATCTGCAAATCAAATGGGACAAGAATAACTTGCTCCAGACATCTCAACCTAGCCTGCAACATAAACAGAACATGCTGGGGAGACAGATACATCTCCCAGCAATTGCCATTCCTCTGTAATGGGCTCCCACTGCATGTGAAGCAGTGCTCCTCCAAGACCCTACTGAAGCCCAACCTTGACAACTGGATGGGTGATTGTAAATTCACCCCTGGGGTGGCACCTATGTCCCTCACGGACAGGGCCAGTTGGTGCTGATCACAAAATAACTCTGCTAACAATGAATCTAACTATGCTCAATAAGGGTACTTGTGTTTTTACATAGCTAGGCTTGTAAATGCCCTAGGACCATGAGGCTAATAACCTCCTACGAACCTATGAAGCTATGAACCTATGCAGGCCTCCCAACATCTTCTCTCCAAGATGCCCTGCTGTAAAAGTCAGTCTTAACAATAAGACAACATATGGACATGAGTATAGGGAAAAGCATTCTGTCACTGACTGTAGGACAAAGCTTCAGAAGGTCCAGTGCTGTCAACTGAGAGCCCTAGAACAGTGACAATCTGGCAGGGGTCAGATGGAGGGAATATTGAGGAGGAAGAAAGAAGACAACATAGATCTAGTGTTATGATAAGTACATAACCTTTGTATCCCATGCAGTTTCCTCCGTCCGTCCTCAGCTGACTGAACAGAGTCTCCAGCTGCCAAAAAACCTAGGAGGTCTCATGGAAGGATATTCCTGAGGATGGTGGAGCCAAAAGAAGCCCAAGACCTGGACTGCAAATCCAATTTCTAATGGGATATGAACATGTGTACAATGGACCAAGTGGCTGCAGTACAAATATCTATATGAACTCTAGAAAAGAAAGCTGTAGAAGTTGCAACCACTCCTGTAGAATGAGATTTGGACTGTAAGGCAATAAGAACCCTTTTGCTGTAATAACAAAGGCGATATAATCAGATAATCAGCTGGAAAGGGTGACATTAGAAACACCAATTCCAAACTTGACAAAAGAGAAGGAGATAAAGTGTTGGTCTGTTTTCATAACATTTTAAGTGAGATGTAGGTAGAATCTTAACTGATGAACATCCAAGAAACGCAAGGTATGCTCTCCCTTGCTGGAAAAATTAGGAAAGAATACTGGTAGGTTAATGGACTGATTCAAAATCAAATCTGAGGCCACATTAAAAAGGATTAGTCCGAAGAGACACCCTAACATGGTGAAATATTAAATAAGGAGGATTGCAAAAAAGAGTCTGGAGCTCTGAAATCCTTCTGGCAGAGGTGACTGCTACACAGAAAAAGCATTTTCCAAGAAAGAAATTTCAGCTCTGCTGTAGCAGGTTTTGGTCAATGCCTGGAGTAAGAAAGTGATATCCAAAAGTGGAGCAAAGTCTCACAGAGGACAACAAAGGAGAAACGTACCCCTCAAAAAGGCTTTTGATAACTTCGGCAACTCAATAGGACTATGGCACTTTCCCACATGAAGATTAGAGATGGAAGCCATTTAAACTTTGATGGTAGAATAACTAGTACCTTCCGGAAACAGACTAGCTAGAAAATCCAAAACAGAAGGGAGTGGGGCTAAAAAAGGATTCATGCCCTGCAGGAAGCCCAAACAGAAAACCTCTTCCACTTACTCCTGTAAACCTTTCTAGTATAAGGCTTCCCAGAGGATATGAAGAACATTCTGGTCATCACTGGAATTGGAGAAACTATGTGGTTAGTTTCAGGGTTTCTATTTCTGTGGAGGCATGGCAGGATGGATGAGAGATGAGGTCTGAAAGATGTTCCAGTATCCATACAAAAAGTGCATTATGTAAGGCCAGAAAGAGGGCACCATACTTGAAGAAATCAAAAGTGGGCAATGAGGGTCATGGTCACCTTGCACCACATGGCTTTCTGAAGAAGCTTTGGTATGGAAGAAGTGGAAGAAAAAGTATATAGGAGACCTGGAGTCCAGGTGTGGACCAGAGTGTTCCCTGGTGACTCTCCTTCCTCAGGAATCAGGGCAAAGCAGCTGCTGCATTTGGTGCTAGACGGGGTTGCAAACAGACTGCAGCATGACTGACCTCTGTAAAGATCTGGGCACCCACCTCTCAACTAAGTGACCACTTGTGAGGCAGTAGAATGGACCTGCTAAGCCTAAGACATTGTTTTTCCCTGGAAAGTGCATTGCAACCAGAAAGCACTGGGTAGACATCGTCCACTGACAAACCCTCATGACTTCTAGACATAATTGGTAAAAACATGTTCCCCCTTTCTTGCTAATGTACCAGACCACTGACATGTCTGTCTGAATCAAAATAACACCCCTGAGGAAGGAGTCCTGAAAAACTGCAAAGCAAGAATGACAGTGATCGTGTCCAGGACAATGATGTGTAGACCGACCTCTAAGGAAGTCCATGTGCCTTGGACCGTCTTTCCCTCAAAATACACCCTCCCAAAATCACACACACACACACACACACACACACACACACAGACACACAGACACACAGACACACAGACACACAGACACACAGACACACAGACACACACACACACACACACACACACACACACACACACACACACACACAAGAAAGGAATTGTGCCCAGCTGGGGCAGAAGGATAAAGGGGCAACCTAGAGAGATTAGAGGACAGTCCAACCACCACTGAACACATTGCAAGTTATATATCTTTGTGAGACTGACAGGAAGATACAAGGGTTTGAACAACAAAGTCTATTTAAATGTGACAATCCACTGTAACACTCTCATGTAATACCTGGCAGAGTGACAAGAGTTACAGAGGCTGCCATGGACCTTATTAGATGGAGAATGTATCTGGCTGAGGTTTCCAATGGGAAAGAACTACTTACTTTTGTTGCTGCAGAGTAATGATTCATGACTCAAGAAGTCTTGGCATTGTAAGGTCGTATTCAGATGACATCCTACGAATTCAACTGTCTGAACAGACTTTAGTTTGGACTTTCCCATGCTGATCAAGATCCCTAGTTGGTTGCACAGCTGGATCAAGGTGCCCCTGGCCTGAACTACCAGATCCCTGGTGGCAGCAGTTATGAGCTAGTTGCCTAAATATCAGAATGACCGCCAAGTCTTGCAGTCTGAGATGAGATGCAACCACTGTCATGCAATTGGTGAACACCTGGGTTGCTGTGGTGAAACCAAAGGGTAGTGCCCTGAACTGAAAATTGATCCCAGCAGAAAGCTGAACAACAATGTGGACCACCTGGCTATTTTTATGCGATAGTAGGTCTCCTGAAGGTCCAATAAGCACATTCATTCAGTCATCCTTCCACAGAAGAAGCAAGATGGACTTAACTGTGACCATCTGGAATTTTATCTGTTTCATAAGCTGGTTCAAGTGGCTGAGGCCCCCCCCCCCCTTTTTTTTTTGAACAAAAAGACTCTTGAATAGACTCCTGATTACTGATGTTCTGCTGGAAACTCCTGTATCACTCACTTGTACAGCTACTTTATGATTTCTTGGGCTGCGGCCTATCTCTGTGGGGGTGGAATGTAGTGAAGTCTGTCTGTGTTCGGGGGTAGGGAAAGAAAAGGAATGATACAACCTCTGGTTATTATTTCTGCATCCACATAACTTTGATGATGGCTGTCAAGACTATAGGGTGTACAGAGTAGTACCTCCCCCCCACACCCTGACTGCCTTTAGAGTGCAGCAGTCAGGCAACCCTTCAGGAGCACTGGGACAGTTTTTTGGTACAGGGGTCTTGATTGGTACAGGGTTGGTTCTGTAGACCACCTCTGTCATGAGGACGATATTCACTGTTATTTCTCGCCTCTGCCTCAGAACTGTAGTGTATAAAACAATGTGATTTATGTAACCAAAGCCTTCTAACACTTTTGTTCCAAGAAAAAGTCATCTGGGGGATGCCAAATAGGGTCTGAGCACCTTTGAAAAACGCTTCTTTCACCTTGGGTCCAAACAGAATGGACGCATCATAAGGGGACATCTTAAAGTGCTCCACAAAATCACAGACACATATCCAGGCATGGTGGCAAACCGAAATGCTGGTGCCCATTACTCTAGAAGAACACTAAAAAGCCTAAACTGGTTAGAACTATCCCATCAACTAACATATACAAAGCTTCTCACCATCTATAAAATTATTCAGCATCTATCTGTTTGTCCAGCACCGGATACCATTCGATAAAATTATGCTCTCACTCAGTCTTTATGATCCTATGACCAAAACCTCCTCTATGTCCACAAACCTATCAAATCTGCTGGCCACAGTCTGTACTCGTATGTTTGCTAAGGCTTGGAACTCCTTACCTGCATCCATCAGGTCAATACAAGCCTTCCAGTCCTTTAAAGCCATTCTGAAAGATTTCCTAGCCAAAGTCTGGCTCTGTTCTTGCTCAACCCCAAGATAAGCTATATCCCTAAATATAAGTACCTATTCTTACCTTACACCTCCTTACTCCCTTTCCTCACTCACTCACTTCAATTACTCTCCTCTGACTCCCTATCTAAATATGTCATAACCTTGTTTTTGTTTCTCCCACTTCATATTGTAATTCCCATTTGTATTATACCAATTTACCTTTAATTTCTCTAAATTGACTAAAATTTCTCTAAATATTAAATCATTGTCATATGGCTTGTAGCTATTCTTAACAAATGTTTCACATTCTGACTAATTTGCTTTAATTGTTTAAACTACATATTTTCTTACTGTTTTTATTGCATTACTTTGGAAAACTGCAAAATTATTGTTCTTAAAATGTTTTTGTAATACTTTGTAGCTTTTCTCTCTGGGCTTCCACTGTTTTTCCCAGCAATCAAATGTCAATAAATACACCGCTTTTACACAATTTGAGCTTTTTTAGCCCCTTTCTTTTGTTTGTTCATTCTCTGTCTTTGGGATTTTTAGTCACAAGTTTTGTACTAAAGCTCAAAGAAGTTGAGCCAGAGGGCGAATTTGAGGTGAAAACCCAATTGGAAGCAGTCACAAAATTTTCTATACACTATAATAATATCGGCTTTAGTTATTCTTTTTGTAAACAGAGAAAGATTCAGAGATCTCAAAATCCTTCTTAAGGTGTTTTACTTCCAAGCGCAGAAACAAAAAAACAAAGCAAAACACACACAAAAACACGAAAATGTAGGTCTTGGAAGTGGAATTTTGTGTTAAAACTTCACTTTTTGAAAAGCTCTGCCCTCCATAAATAACAACAAACAAAGTTAGAACTCCATATACTGCATGAGCAGAGAACAAAACCAACGCCAAGTGTAATTAGTGACAGCATAAAAATGCAAACTAACTAATCACAAGAAAAACTGACAGAAAATGCATTTTTTAAGTAGTCGGGGGGGAGGGGGGGGGCAAGGGTTTATTCGAACCACTAAGTAAGCAAATATAAAGTAGAACTCTTAGTGAAGTATGATGGCAAGACACCCAAGATCGTAAAGGGGGAAATTAAGTCAGACAGCCTTGACAATACACAAAAATGATATGTACAGACCTGAAAGCCAATAAAAATACAAAAAAAGATCAAAGACTAAACCAATGCCAAATGGAAGGGAGGAAACTGAAAGCGTTAGCAGACCGCATTTAATTAGTGGCTTGTTTTATTTTGTTAAAATTGTTGCGGCCCTGCTGCATTTAATATTGTGACTTCACGTTTCATAGTTGAAACATTCCTTGCGTGCTCAAGAAATAAGTACTGTGATAAACTCAAACTTGAAGATGAAATTAAGGTTGCAGACTCATAGTCAGCAGTCGAGTGTAGCACACTCTGACCACACAAAATGTAATTAAATGTGCATCTAGATGAGTAGTTGTACAATGAAGGCAAGTTTTCTGCTGAAGTGGCATGCTAAAAAAAAAAAAAAAAAAAAAAAAAAAAAATTAATAATGATAAAAAACAGATGTGTCCAGACGGGTCTACTTCTAATGACCGAAACGCCGATTCGCCGACAGTGAAATCACCGACACGAAACGACCGACAACGCAGTTGACCGACACGCTCGAATCCCGACAGACGGAAGACCGACAAGGGGAATGTGTAAGCGCGACCTGGTAAGTATGCGATGGTGAGGGATTTAGGAGTAGGGAGCGGACAGGTAAGTGTGCAATACTCAGGGATGTAGGGTTAGGGTGTGTGATAGGTGAGTGTGCGGTAGTGTCGGAGCTTGGGGTTCGGGGTGTGTAAGTGAGTTAGGGTTAGTGTGCAGGTAGGGAGAGTGTACGGTAGTGTCGGAGCTTGGGGTTCGGGGTGTGTAAGTGAGTTAGGGTTAGGGTGCAGGTAGGGAGAGTGTGCGGTAGTGTCGGAGCTTGGGGTTCGGGGTGTGTAAGTGAGTTAGGGTTAGGGTGCAGTTAGGGAGAGTGTGCGGTAGTGTCGGAGCTTGGGGTTCGGGGTGTGTAAGTGAGTTAGGGTTAGGGTGCAGGTAGGGAGAGTGTGCGGTAGTGTCGGACCTTAGGGTTAGGGTTTGGGTTAGGGCTAGTGGATATGTGTTGTAGTGTACTGTGTTGTTTACGTGTAGTGTGTTGGTGTTATGGTGTTCGGTGTTTCGCGTTGTCGGGTTTGTGTGTTGTCGGTTTTCTGGCGTCGGTGATTTCACTGTCGGCGAATCTGCGTTTCGGTCATTAGAAGTAGACCCGTCCAGACTACCGTCAGCATTGCATTTAACTTGAAAGTCTACAAAAGCATTGTGGTACAAACATTTTTTATAAGACATAAAAAAGAAGTGCTATTAGCAATTAATTCAATAACTATATCTAATAGTTCAGTATTCACCACAGAATAAAAACGCCATCCAGAAAACAGTTAGAAAACAATACAGATGCTTGAAAAAAATTGTATGGCCCACAAACATACTGAGTTTCCCATTTAGATAAAATAATAAAGCAATGACTGATGATGTGGTGTGGTATATTGAAGATTTACCCACGGCTGGTGTGGTTTAATCACGAGGGCGAAGCCCGAGTGATTAAATACAGCCAGCTGTGCGTAAATTTCAATATACCACAACCACAGAGTCTGTTATTGCTAATATACAATGACATTATTTAAGAAAAAAAATCCTTTCTTTTCTTAAATAATGTTATTGCTAATATACAATGACATTATTTAAGAAAAAAATACTTTCTTTTCTTAAATAATGACTTTGTATAACGGCGCATTACTGTTCTTCCGCTGGTTGTGGTACACTGCTTCCTTGTTTTGATGTACTAAGCATGTGTATGGGACTTGTGTCCCACACATACCCAGTACATCAATGGTTACAAACGGAAGCAACAGAGAAAAGAAAGTCTCCGTTGCTCCGTTTTTTCTTTCTTTCTTTGTTTTTTTTTTTTTAATTTGTTTAAAAATATATTTTGAGGACTTTATACCCATGGAAAAAATTCCTGGTGACCAGACCTTTTTTCCATTGGTATACTGTGGGATTTACAACGGGCACGCTGGCCAATCAGCATGCACGTTTTGGAATATTAATGGGGGGGGGGGTCACTGTATAATACGGCATATGTATTAGCAGTTGAGATTCTCCTAGCAACACCAGCAAATTGTTTTGTAAATCACAATATGAAACACAAACATATTAACACAAACACCATCAATGTACAGGTTAAAAAATACTAGAAATCAAGCTGTGAAAATGTTAACATACTCAATAGCTTTCATTCAGAATCATTAGGAACAGCAAGTGTAACTAGAGTGACAAGCAGTTCTACAACATCATTACTGTTTATTATTAAAACTAACAGCTTTTCAAAAAAGAAAAATTGTAATAAACTTTCAAGACAGCAGAACATAGGCTCACTAGCCCATCCCCTCCTCAAAACTGTAGGTTGCACATGTGGATTATAAAGGTCTTTAAGTATCATACCAATAAAAGCTTTTCTGAAGGATGATACAAGGCATACGAATAACCACAACTTATTTCTAGTATTTAATTTGGTATTGTGTGTACATTACTCGAGCTTGTGGTCGAAAAGTGTTCTTACGTCTGACTATGGGATTTACAAACAAGTTCCTGGAACTGTTATCAGCACTTCTGTTGCTAATACATGCAAACATTTTATAAGAATGGGAAGATCAGTGCAAAATCTTTCAATCATATGTGTTGTCTAATAAATGTTTTGTGAATGAAATTTTTACTTTGTGGTTTGAGAACTTGTAAACAGTCAGATACATTTACTGAATTTACTGCTAATAGTAGCTCTGTTTCAGACCGTGAAATGGATGTTTTTACTATTACTATGGTGGAGTAGAGGGATAAAGCCCTGACTATGGTCCAGCCGACCCAGGTTCAATTAGTGGCTAAGACAACGGATAGAGAGGCAGGGAGGGTTGGGAGTGCCTTTCCTGGATGGGAAGGCATTCATTGATGATGTTTCATAAGAGGAGGCATGTTCCATAGAGGAGAACTGCTCTCCGATATAGTCACCAAGTGAGGGGTGGGGATGAGGTAAGAAGTGGGTAGGGCGTATAAAGAAAAAAAAAAACATGGATAATATGGTAGAATCCCCAGGATGTCCACTGGATCCACAACTGGCTCCAGCAATACCGAAACAAGTCCAAAGGGGTAAATGTCTAGCTAGTAGATCGGATGTGGAACACTGGGGAGCTGTGCCAGCAGAATGATGTACACGGTGACTAAAAAAAAGAGAAGAATGTTTTTACTAACAGTATTGCTTTTGACTGACCCTGTGCAACAATGGGATAAAGCCCTTATTGTGCCCTCATGACTTTTGTTTGATCAGCGGCATGGCTGCAGGAGGGGCCAAAGGGAAGGATGGAAGTGAGAAAATGACAGTGGCTCACCTATCCTGGGGAGAGGGAGGCAGTCAAAAAACTCACTGTAATATATAGCATATGGGCCTGCCAGCTCAACTCAACTTAGCCAAGAGGTTGCTTATGAGTGGAAGCACGCTTGGACCTCCTGAGGACAGAGATCACAGAGTTACAATGGCTGTCCTGAGGGAATGGGAGTAAGACAAACTCCCAGGTATGCACCATAATGCTGCATCAGCATCCTTGCTTTCCTCACCAGTCCTGAACTATGGTCAGATTAAGCCAGGGAGGGGGGAACTAAGGTGGGTTTGGAAGACTCTAGTGAAAAAGAGAAGCTAGCTAGTGGCAGCACATGATTAGCTACTTGGAAGGAAAAAAGTGAGATTGCTTTCTTAAAGCAATCAAGTGAAATGGAATGGGACAGTTTGGACACCTCTATTTTTAGGAAGCCAGTTAAGCAAACCACTTGCTACATAATCTTTGCAATGTAGCAAGACTACACATTTAATAAAAAAATATACAGGGGAAGTATCATGTTACTCAAACAGCTTGGTTCTCAAACCTCTTCAGTCTATATCTTGAAGTTAACTTTTTGTGTTGTTTTTTTTTTTTTTGTGCGATTATACAAAATTACCTGAAAATAATTAGTAAAATTATTAAATGTAAAGGTCTTTTCACTTAAATGCTTGAGGAAAAAAATGGAAACTTTAGATAAGTAATTCACTGCAGAAAAAGAACTGTGCAATGACAAAAATCGAGAAGAGTAGCTTCCACAGCAAATGCCCCACAGACGATACAAAAACATTGACTTGACTGAATATTACAAGAACTAACATTTATAATAGATAAAATTACATTTCTGACACTTATCAGGACTGTTGGATGGATATAATGAAACTACAAATAGTCAATGTTGATAATCTCCAATTTTTACAAGCTCATCGGGTCAACATGATGCCCAAGCAAAAGGTAGCTGAAATATGAAATAGAACATAAGAATTAGGTGGCCACGCAGAAAAACTGGAAAAACAATGGTCTGCAATACAGGATAAAGTCCATAGAAATAACTGAAGCTGACTGAAGAACTAGAAGCAGAGGAAGGAGTGGATCTGTCATACACTGTGAAAACGAAAATGGTTCAATGGGCAGGCTTTACAAAATCATCACTGGTGATAAGTCCACCAGTTACCACTGAATGCGTAAGGAAAAATGGGAAACCTAGTGTTATTTCGGTACGGTTTGTGACAATATACAAAAAACAGCACATTGTGTGCCAATTATGGCAGCCCAGAAAAAAATTTACTGCAGACAGTCAGGAAATGTGAGTGGATTCATGAACATTCTGATAAAATTTTTCAAGAAAGAATGAAGACTGAGGAAGCTATAAAGGAATGTGATGTAAACTGAAACATAAGTTGACTTTTCTACCAGTGTTGTGTTTTTTTTTTTTTTTTTTTTTTACAAATGGAATATTGACTTTTACTAATGTAGAGGAATTGATAGACAAGTTAAAGGAGCCACCATACAGCTCTTCGGAAGCAACTGAGAAAAAGGGTAGCAATTCTGTGAGACTAGCAGAAGTGGAATTAAAATGGAAGGAGCTTCAGAAGTCAAACAGAAAAATGACACTTTCCGTGTGTAACATAGAAGGGGAAAGATGGAATTAAAAGATTAATATATATATGTTTGACTGTACAGTATTATGAACATAAATATATGTTTAATCTTGACTTTTACAGTACAATTTAGAGCATCTGTCATAGGTTCATAGGTATGTACTAGGCTAATGGCCCTGGGGCCTTTACAAGTCTAGCCATAGAACTACCCTGGCATAGTACCACCCGACCTTAGTTCCCAGTGCCTCTGTCGAGTAGAGCCACCGGAGTTATCCCCAGGGTGAATTTTCTGTTTCCCATCCACTCATCAAGATTTCTCTTGAACAGGGTCAGCGAGGTGCACTGCCTGACATGTATGGGAAGTCTGTTCCATAGCACGGGCAGTCTCTGGGTTATGAACCTGTCCCTCCAGCATGTTCTGTTAATTGTGTTAATAAGGTAGAGGTCTCTGGAGCATGTGATGCGGAGGAATTGGGATTTCTTTAGATGTAGCATTTCTAACAGAGTTGGGTCAGCCATGGCTTTGTAAGTCAGGCAGAGACCGCCTCTAAGTAGGTGATATGAGACACAGAATAGTTGAAGTTTTTTTGAGTCTATCCATATAGGACAAATGTTTAAGGCCTAGGATCCTCTTTGTGAGGTACTTTTGCGGCCTCTCCAGTTGTTGCAGGTGTCTAGTGAGGTACATGCCAAATGAGGCATTGTACTTGATGATTGGCCTAATGAGGGAAGAGTAGAGGGAGACAATGACCTCTTTCTTCCTGGATGCAAAACCCTTAGTAATGAGATGTGCCACACAGAAAAAACTTTCTGACCACAGTGGCAATGTGGTGATCAAAAGACAGGTTGCTGTCAACATGTGTTCCCAGATTTCTTATAATGCCTTCTATGTTCAGTGGACTACCATCAAGGTGGTAATCCATGGGAACCAGTGTTTTCCCAAAGGGGATGACGACACATTTTTTAGCATTGAGCTTAAGGCCATGGTTCTGACACCAGTCATTGGTCACAGTGAAGCCATTCTGTAGGATGTCAGCATCACTTGGGGAGTTAATAATAGCTCCCAACTTGCAATCGTCTGCTAACTTTGTCAGCCAGAGTCCCTTCATGTTGGCCTGGACTTCAGAGAAGTAGATACCAAACAGGAGAGGACCCAGGACCGAACCCTGTGGGACTCCACTTGTGACTAATCGGCAGTCTGACCTGGAGTCAGCTACTTTCACACTGTGGCTTCTATCTGTGAGCCAGTTTGCAACCCACCTAGTGATATAGGGGTTGAGGCCAAGCTTAGTTAGTTTTTCTATGATTCCTGAGTGGGAAATGGTATCAAAAGCCTTGGCCAGATCAAGGCAGGCTGTATGAACTACCTTGCCTTCATCCATAGCTCTGCTGACTGCCTCAAAGAAGTTGACCAAGTTGAACAGGCATAATCTACCCTTCACAAAAGCAAACTGTGTGGGATCCAGAGTTTGGAGATTCCCTATATCCTTGTTTATTAGGTCCATGATGATGCGTTCCATAGCTTTGCACATCAGACTCATCAGGCTAATGGGGCGATAGTCACTCCTCCTTTGTGGAGAGGGATGACTGCAGCAGTGCACCATTCGGCAGGGACAAAGCCTGAGGTGAGGCTGTGATTGAACAGGGCACACAGGTGAGGTGCCAGTTCACTTTGCAGTTCATGTAGAACACAACCAGGGATATTGTCAGGTCCCATAGAAGCAGTATTCTTGGCCTTGGACAGTGCTGTTTTAACCTGTGCAGCAGTAATACTGGGTGCCTGGCAACCTACTGGTATTGTGACTGGTCCTTTGGGGGGTAGTAAAGTTGGCACTGAATCTGTCAGCCAGTATACTGGCAATATCTGTTGGCTCGGTATAGGCGGTACCATTGTGCAGTATCTCAGACCAAATCTGGGTATTGCCGTGGAGATTCTTTACATAACTAAAGAAGGCCTTTTGGTTGTCTTTACTATCTGCTGCAATTCTGTTTTCATACCTAGCTTTACAGGATTTGATGAGGGATCTCAACTTTTTGTTGAGGCAAATAAAGGAGTTTTTCCAGTCTTGGGACTTCACCTTATTCCGCATCAGTTTCCTCCTTCTGTTGTAGAGTTTGTTTATAGTAGGGGACCACCAGATTGGCTTCCTTTTTTTTTTTTTTTTTTTTTTTTTTATATATAGAGGAGAGCACCTTGGTTCAATCGGGTATGGCGAGATCCATGCATTTGTGTACGTGCTTGTACAGTGCACTGGTGTATGATTTTGCAGTCATGCAAGTATTATCCATTTGCATGGGTGCCGTGAAGTTAGCCACCTCTGTTTTTAGGATCCCAAAGTTAGTTTTGGAGAAGTTTTTCATGGTGGTTACCTTTGCTGGGGTGGGGTGGGAGGGATGTGGATTTCCACGCTGATTAGTTTGTGGTCAGATCTAACCAGGGAGGAGTTGACTATTGGTGTAGAGCAATGGTCGCCCATGTTAGCAATGACCAGGTCAAGGATGTTGCTACCTCTAGTGGAGGTAAGAATGAGCTGGTCCAGGGCAATGGAATTAATGAACTCCAAGAAATGCTGGGCAAGTGTATTGGTACACGAGTAGTTTACCCAGTTAATGGAGGGGTAGTTGAAGTTGCCTAGTAAGAGAGTGTTCAGTTGGACCCTAATATTCTCCAGGGTGCTTAGGAACATGGAGTGCGAGTCTTGGGATATGGCCTACAGCAGGCTACAACCCGAGTCGCTGTCTTACCCAGTGTTAGCTGCGCCTGAAGTATCTCTGATACTTTATGTTGGGCTACCAGTCTGGTGGTGTGCGCATCCTTTATGAATATGGAAACACCACTGCATTTGGAGATTCGCTCCAAGTTCTGAGGCCGAAAGGTGTGTGGAATAAGTTATAGCCTGGTAGTGCAGGGGTACCTTCTGCTGCCTTGAATCTGGTCTCTGTTACAGCACAAATGTTGATGTTCTCCATTTTAAGAAGGAAAGGTTAGTTTGCTTTTATTTTTTGTATTTTGTATATTTTAAATACTGTAGTTTGTTTTCTTTACCTTGTGTTTTACCTGCATTCTGCTTTAACAGCATATTAAAACTTCAAAAGAGACCACAGCTCTCTCTCTCTTCTGAGTCAGGCAGAACTCCCCCCCCCCCCCCACAGTCATAGTTGTCCTGTTAAATACCACTGTCTTTCTAGTTGCCTGCCTCTTATGTTAATCTGATCATATATCTCATTTCCTCTCTACTTTCAGTGGCTTGTGTGAGTAATCACTAAATCAAAACCCCCTCCCCTTCAACTATTTAAATTTATTGGCCATCCTACTGTATTCCATAGTACCAGAATACAAAAGTGACCACCCCTTTCAACCCATCTTGCTGTTTTAAAAATAGTAACTCTCCACTAAACCTTAACTTTTTAAACAGGTAAAACTTAAGTTACCTACTTTCACGTCTACCTTCTCTAGTGCACACTGCAGTGTGCATTTTTTTATCTTACTTTTAAGCATCCCTTTGACTAGCACTTTCTCTAATACCTGCTGGAAAGCACTAGGAAGCCTTAAACTGATACAAGCACTCAACTCTCCTTGTTAATAAGGAGAAATTAATAGTAGGCACTAAACAGCCTATAATTGCAAAGTACCTTGCTAAGGTAAGGGAAAACAGCTCCTGTACTTTACAAAAAAAAAAAAAAAAAGGCATTAAACCAGGCATGTCCAAGGGTCAGCTTCTGGTGATTTCTCCTGTCCACCTGGTGAATCTGGGCATACTGGGGCAATGCAGCAATTGCCTCATGTACACAGACAACCCTCTCCTCCTACCACCCAACACTACAACCTGTGAGAGATGCACTTACATAGCCAAAATGGAAGCAAAGCTCTCTCCACCCAAGATTGTGCTAGACAGTCAAGAGGAGAAGGTTAACACCCACACTACACCTCAAGCAACACATAGCCCTTCTAAACCCACACCACCAACACCCACATATAGCAACACTAAATCCACATATGCAGAGGCCCTTAACTGTAACCTGCCCAAGCAACAAGGACCTCTGAAGCTGAAACACAAACAAACACCAATCACAACCAAAGTGTCACATAGTTCAAAACACCTGTGTGCCACCCAGCAACAGCCCCTAAGGCAAGACAATGTACCTAACACTTTAGTCATAGGTGACTCTATAGTCCGGCACACTGATGTCCCTCTCACCAGGTTGAACAAGGAGAAAATTACAGTCAGCTGCCTGTCGGGTGCCAGGATCCGCCACATAACGCATGCACTGAAGTCACTCCACAACAAGTACAAATATGACTCTGTCATTGTCCATGTTGGAGTGAATGACTTGAGGCGTACCTCCCTGGACTACATGAAAAGAGACATGGAAGAACTCTCGGATCATGTGGCCCAGGCAGGTATGACCCTAGCCCTGAGTAGCATCCTGCCTTCGCCCAGAATGATACCACAATACAAGGACAAAATGATTGACTTCGACAATTGGCTAAGCTTCTGGTGTCATTCAAAGGGGATCCAGTATCTGTCTGCCTAGGACGACATGACTGACAGACCACAATGCTTTGCCAGAGATGGTCTGCACCTGTCGCCTCTGGGATTCATGTTACTGGCTAAGGCTCTTGCCACCCATATAGTGCCTTTTTAGGCAAAGTTCAAAGAACAAAACCACCACCATAACAGGTACAAGCATGCAAAATCTGAAGGTAATGCTACTCAATGCTAGAAGTCTAAACCTCAAAATGCACTCTCTCGGGGCACTCCTAAAAATGGAGAACATCGATATCTGTGCAGTAACTGAGACCTGGTTCAAGGCTCCAGAGAGCACCCCTGCAATACCAGGCTACAACTCTTACCACACTTTTCGGCCACCAAAGCAGGACCGAAACACTAAAGGTGGAGGAGTGTCAATATTCACCAAGGATATTCACACCACCAGGCTAGTTGCCCAACACAATGCGTCTGAAATTCTCCAAGTGCAACTAACACTAGGTAAGACTGCAATCCAAATTGTAGCTCGCTACAGATCCCCCACCATACCCCAAGATTCTCACTACACCTTTCTAAACATACTGGAAAATATTAAGATAGAACCAAACACCCTAATACCGGGTGATTTTAACTACCCTGCCATTAACTGGGAAAGCTACTCATGTACCAACACCTTTGCCCAACGGTTCTTGGAGTTCATAAATTCCAACGCCCTGGATCAACTAATCCATAGTCCCACCAGGGGCTCCAATATCCTAGACCTGGTCATTACCAACATGGGAAATCGATGCTCCACACCTATGGTCACCCCCTCGTTAGTCACGTCTGACCATAAGCTAATCACCCTTAACATCCACATCCCACCCCACCCCCAGTAAGGAAACCTCCATAAAAAACTTCTCCAAAGCCAACTTCATGCTACTCAAGTCAGAAGTGACAAACTTCATGACACCCATGCAGACGGGAGCTGAAAGTTCAACTGCTGAATCCTACACTAAGGCACTGTACGAGCACATCCACTCATGCATAAATCGTGCCATCCCAAATAGAACCAAGATGCTCTCATCCAAAAAAAAGAAGCCAATCTGGTGGTCCCCTGCCATAAACAAACTTTACAACAAAAGGAGGAAACTGTTGCAGAAAAGAGGAAAATCCCAGGATGCAAAAAACTTCCTTACCAGCCTCAGTAAGAAACTGAGATCCCTCATAAAATCCTCCAAAGCTAGTTACGAAAATAAAATTGCCAGATTCCAAAGACAACAACAAGGCATTCTATAACTATGTCAAGAATCTAAATGGCAATGCTCAGATCTGCTCGGAGCTAAAACAGAATGGCATTAAATATACTGATTCGAAGGATATTGCCAATATCCTGGCAGATCGATTCAGTGCCAACTTCACCCTCCTCTCACCCCCTAAATGGCCCATCTCAATACCGGAAGATTGCCAAATTCCGGTAATAACGGCCACACAGGTAAAAAAACGCACTCTCCAAAGCTAAGAATACAGCATCCATGGGACCAGATGACATCCCGGGCTGTGTACTACATGAACTACAATATGAACTGGCACCTCACCTAAGTGTCATGTTTAATCATAGCCTCACCTCAGGTTTCGTGCCCACTGAGTGGCGCACAGCTACAGTTATCCCACTCCACAAGAGGGGATCCACTTTGGATCCCGGAAACTACCGTCCCATCAGTCTGACAAGCCTTATCTGCAAGGCCATGGAGCGTATTATCATGGAACTTATAAACAAAGACATTGGCAACCTTCAAACACTAGACCCCACCCAGTTTGGGTTCGTGAAGGGCCGATCTTGTCTCCAGAACTTGATTGACTTCTTCGAATCTGTCTCCAGAGCCATGGACAAGGATAAGGTGGTCCACACAGCCTATTTAGACCTTGCCAAGGCCTTTGACACCATCCCCCACTCTGGAATCATAGATAAACTTACTAAGCTGGGCATTAATCCCTACATCACCCAATGGGTTGCTAACTGGCTTACTGATAGAACTCACACTGTAAAAGTAGCCGACTCCAAATCCAGCTCCAGACAAGTGACAAGTGGAGTACCTCAGGGTTCAGTCCTGGGACCGCTCTTGTTTGGCATCTACTTCTCTGAAGTACAGGCCAACACTAAGGGACTCTGGATAACAAAGTTTGCAGATGACTGCAAACTGGGAGCCATTACTGAATCCCCAAATGATGTGGATACTCTACAAAAGGGCCTTACAGAAACAGATGCTTGGTGCCAGAGCCATGGGCTCAAGCTCAATGCCAAGAAATGTATAGTTATCCCCTTTGGGAAAAAACATGTATCCGTGAATTACCATATAGGTGGCAGTACACTAAACACCGAAACTTTGATAAGAGACGTAGGGACACAGGTGGACAGTGGTCTCACCTTCGATAACCACATCGCCACAACAGTCAGGAAATCCTTCTATGTGGCACACCTCATCACGAAGGGCTTTTCATCCAGAAAAAAGGAGGTCATTGTCCCACTGTACTCATCCCTCATTAGACCCATTATAGAATACAATGCCCCGTTTGGTATGTACCTCTCAAGACATCTGTAACAACTGAAAAGGCCACAGAAATACCTCACTAAAAGAATCACAGGCCTAAAGCAGATGCCCTACGCTGACCGCCTTAAAAAACTCCAGCTATACTCTGTTGCATATCGCCTACTCAGAGGCGATCTTTGCTTAACATACAAGGCCATGTCAAACCCAGAGCTGTTGGACATGCTACACTTAAAGAAATCCCAATCCCTCAGAGCCACACGCTCCAGGGATCTAAACCTTGTCATCACAATAAACAAAACATGCTGGAGGGATAGGTTCCTGACCCAGAGACTCCCCAGACTCTAATAAGAATAGATTGCCCATACATGTCAAGCAGAGTGCCTCTTTGGTCCTCTTCAAAAGGAACCTTGACGATTGGATTGGAGAAAGGAAATCCACCCCGGGGATCACATCAGTCGCCCTGCTAGACAGGGGTCCAGGGAAGTAAATAGTGTGGGAAGAAATAGCCAGGGAATTGTTATGGCTAGGCTTGTATAGGCCCTAGGGCTGATAGCCTAGTACCAACCTATGAACCTATAAGGAGTGATTCAAGTGAGTGCATTTTGAGATTTAGACTTCTAGCATTTAGCAACATAACCCTCAGATTGCATTTGTTTATAGTTGTTACGGTGGTAATTTGGTCTCTGGAACACTTCTTAAAAAAGGCACTATAGGGGTGGCAAGAGCCTTGGCCAGTATCCGGAAGCCCAGGGAAGACAGATGCAGGCCATGTCTGGCAAAGCATCGAGGTCTGTCAATCTTATCATCCCAGGCAGACAGATACTGGATCCCCTTAGTGCGACACCAGAAACTTAGCCAATTGTTGAAATTAATCAATTTCTGCTTGCACTGTGGTATCATTCTGGGTGATGGTAGGATGCTGCTCAGGGCTAGTGTCATACCCGCCTGGGCTACATAATCAACGTGCTCCTCCATGTCCATCTTCATGTAGTCCAGGGAGGTACTTCTCAGGTCATTCACACCCACATGTACAATGGCAGAGTCATATTTGTACCTGCTGAGCGACCTGAGTGCGTGCATTGTGTCGGATCCTGGCACCTGACAGGCAGCTGACTGTTACTTTCTCCTATTCAACCTAGTGAGTGGGACATCAGTGTGGCTCACTATCAAGTCACCTATGACTAGTGTGTTGGGCATGCTGTTTTGCCATAGGGGCTTTGGTTCAATGGCACACTGTTTAGGAGAGTTATGTGTCTCGTGATTTGTGTTGTGTTGGTCGAGTGCGTTTCTGACTTGGAGGTCTCTGCTGCTTGGGTATATTTTTAGAGAGCCTCCATGAAGGTGGGTGTGTGGTTTGTGTTTTTATGCGAAGGCAGTGCTGGTGTGTGTTCTGGAGGGCTATGTGTTCCATGTGGTGTGGCGCAAGTGTTGACCTTTTCCATTCTGGTCTTGGCTGGATAGTGCGTGGCTTCCAATTTGGATATAAAAGTGCATCTCTCACAAGTCTGAATGTTGGAAGGTAAGAGGAGAGGGTTGCCGGTGTACAAGAAGCAGTTGCTACATTGCTTCAGGATGCCCAAGTTCATCAGGTTAATAGGAGAAAGCACAGGGAACTGACCTTTAGACATGCCTAGAGGGGTGGGCATTGATAAGAAGTACTAGATCTGTTTCCTTGTAGAACGTTTAGTGCTACAATAATTGCTACACGAAGTCTTGTAAAGTGCTAGACTAATAAGCTAATATAAGTGCAGGAGAGAACAAGTAGATCTAAGGGAAAAATTGAAGAGCATACTCTGGCACCGCTCAGAAGTTTTCAAACAGTCCTGGATACAGCAAGTCTGTATCTGGACTAGATTAGTTACAGGAAAGGCAGGAAACTAGAGTGAACGTGGGCTTTTAAACCGGAAAGTTGAGAGAGATGGAAAAACTGTCCAAATGGCCAATAAACAACAATTTCAGGGCCAGGAACCACTCCTCTTGTGGTAGATAGGCTACCTAGTGCTTACCACTCCCACTGACAAGCTAGAAGGCTTCCCTCCAACACAGAAAGGCTTGGGGTGGGGCCTCAGGAGCTTACAAACAGTCCTGGATACAGCAAATCTGTATCTGGACTAGACTAGCTACAGGAAAGGGGGGATACAAGTGCAAATGCGGGCTTTTAAATCAGAAAGTTGAGAGAGATGGAAATATACCATCTGTGGCAAGATGTAATATAAATATTCAAAATATTGAAACAAGGAACTGGGTTGTCTATGAGAGTTGCTGTGTTTGTAGCAAAGAGCAATAGAAATGGGTCATAGTTCACATTTTCATGCTTTTGACATTCAGCAAATACTTGGGCAGCCCACAAATCAAAATATATTAACCAAAGCATAAATGACAGAGGCTGCAAATGGAGACGTCCCATTTGGTTTTGAGTTGGAACTACTGAAAGAACCATGAAGAATACAAAAGGATGTATATCCAAGCAAATAGTAAATACTCATAACACATACCATACCACACTCCTGGTTGTTTTACCAGACTTAGATGGTCTCAGCTCCTCTACTGGAGGTTTAAGAGCAAGAAACTAGGACTATTTGCCTGTAGGTACAAGTGGTTTACATACAGACAATTATCAAGACGTGGCAGGTTCTGCTGCACAGGAAGGAAAAAAAGCCAAAACTCTGGTGGGAATCTATGGATCAAAGACAAAGGTCTGACATCAAAAAGTCTGTGATGGTGTGATGATCTTGTTGCCACTGACATCATCTTATGTAATGCAAGACCTCATCCTGAATTACAAGAGCAGAAATATGAACAATGGGAACACAATAAGGCCCAAAGGGTATAGGAATGTTTACTAAACACACTGTACAGGAAGGAATGGCTACAGACGGTCCAACACTGTTCCAGTAAAGGAAATCTTCTAAACTTGTATCAAAGAGGGCTTTTTCCTACTCAAGTAGACCACAAGGGCCTGCAAAAATGAAAGGGTTTAAGAAAGCAATACTAGTAAGGAGTCCCTCAACTAGGACATTGGAAGCAGTCATCTAGGTAAGGGAACACAGCAGACTCCTCCTCTTGCAAAGACTATCAACAATGGCTAGTATGCTAGCAATCATTCTAAGGACAAAGGAGGCAAAAAATGACAAAACCTTGAACTGAAAGTGAAGCTTTCAAAGTGCAAACAAAAATAACTGTATGCCAAACAGCATCCATTATGTAGGTTGCACTTTGGAAGCGGTATAAAAAAAGATGAAAACCACATCCCTAGTTCCATCCATAGCTCTGCTCGCTCCATCTTTTACCATCCCTTTCCTTGCCCACTCTGCCATGCCCATGCACAGTCTGCAATATAAATGGGCTTGACTGGTGGAATGCCATGCTTACATTTACCTTATTTTCTCCTGGATATAAATGCATCACAATAAAGTGATACCTGTACAAAAACATATCTCTAGAGGTGGAGAATCCACAAACCCTGGCGTGATAAGAAGGAGACTGGAAAAATACAGAATACTGAAATTTATAAAGTGAAGTCTGGTCTACTGGAACAAATTTCAGTTTCCTGGATGCCCAAAAAAAATTAAAAATTGGTACGTGGCAACCCTATGTTCAACAAAACCACAGAAGTGCCCTACTGCAGCACATACATTACCCCAAGATGATTACCATCCAAGGTCTGACATATTGGATGTGCTTGTTGAAGTCAATAAGGTCAGGGAGGGTAGGAAATCTCCCTCTCTTCTATAAAGTAGAGACAAGGTCTACAGCACTTTTACATAGTACAGTCAGGAAGAGGTAGATGCTGGTCTGACTTTGATAAACTGCTTTAACATGGCGGTCTTAAGAACCAGACAAGGCCCAACAGAGATGGAACATGCCATTTTGTTTATACTTCCCCAAGAGTCAGTCCTGCTGAATATGGTATTGGGAAGAGAAAGGTTTTGGGTCTTCAGGGAAAAAAATTGGAAGGTCTGTTTTTGCTGAATCTTCAGAGCCTCTCTTCCATTCATTCATTTATTTACTAATTATATTTGTGATGCTCAAACATAAGCCAGTAAGTACAAAGGGTGTGCAACTAATGTGCATCTTATTAATGACTTGTTATACTTAGAAGGTAAATGGGTTGTTCCTACGCCATTTTCCAGACAGAGTTGAATCCCAATAAAGACAGCATATTGAACTCCACAGAGGAGCAACTTCATCCCCCAACACGTGAAGTAATCAGACAAACAGAGGAAAGGAGAGAGTACCTCAACATTCTCCAGAACTCAAATACACTGTATCAGTCAGTAGCTTTAGGAGGCAAAGGTCTTGGTCAGTGTCCAGCAGCAAAGCACTAAAAATCATGCCTCATTCAAGACTTAAACATAGATTTCAGGATCATCATTTTGAATATTCTACCATTAAGTTAGTAAAGCAGCTGAGACATTTGTTGTCTGGGAATATCCATCTAGGAAAATTCCTATCAGCAATGGAATCCAGGGGAAAAAAAAATCAAAACATACATACAAGACACATGAAACATGTCTTCATTGTACAAAATTATTTAAAATATTATTAACATGTTCTATTAAACAGTAACTTAAATACTAATAAAATATGACAATAGATAAGACATATCCACATCACAAATACAAATCAGACCTGTATAAGTAATAATTTCAACAATGTACAAAACAAAAGAACCATGTATATAAGACATATCCACATCACAAATACAAAACAGACCTGTATAAATAATTTCAAAAATGTACAAAACAAAAGAACCAGTATATATGGAACTTTTGAAATAACAAGCAATATTTGGACAACTACTAAGCAAAATAAACAACTGCTTAGTCTGTAGTTATCCCACATCACAGACAAGTCCACTGCAGAAAAAAATGCTCATTTACTGTAAATCTGAATGCAGGTTTGTCTGTGCTGCACCATAAAAGAAAAAATAGTTTATTCTGGAACTTGTACGCAGTTACAGTAGTATGCATTTATCCATTCTAAAGGGATGCACCTGTGCCCACTATAAAGAAAACAGCTACGCACACAAAGGAAGTTACTTCAAGGCCACTGCTGCAATATTGATGCTGTGCACAGTCTTCATGCTGCAGTCGCTTTTCCTTCTTCAATGCACATTGTAATGTTCTTGCTGCTTTTACATCAAACACTGTATTGTGAATATTGTGTTAGTTTTAACAGGTGTGATGTTCTTGAATATTTTTGCACTGACAACTGCAAAACACAAAGCATTTACCACTACAAACTGTAAACCCTCTACTGAAATTCTATACATTCATGCATTCAAAAGTGGGTTTGTAAATCTGTAGTTATCTTTATCTGCAATGCAAATGTTTAGCTATTCCAAATATTTGTCACAAACCTGCATTTTCCATTTTTCCCCCATCTACACTGCAAATAGGTTGCTTTTCTAACTAGTATGATATCTCTGAATATTTATATTTCATGTACTAAACTGTTGCCGTTATGGGCCCAGGTTGTAGCTGGAAAGGTCCTGGTGGCAAAACCCACCTACCTGGTTATCAAGCGTCAATAAATCAAAGAATAAATCACCACACAAGTTGATTCAGAATATGGATTAAGAAAATATTTGAAGATATAAGCTGATGCTGAGGTCTGTGGCAAGAAAATATGACCACTAACAAAACTGGATGTCCCCTATTATGAAATTAGGACCCTTAATGAGAGAAATGCTTTATTTAAACATACTTTGGTTTGTTCTGTGTGGCGACATGCGCGAACGGGCGTTCCTTCGTTGAAGGGTGTGCATTAGGCCCGGCAAGCCAGCACGTAAAACTCTACTGCCAATCATTAGCGGACCGGAGTTCCGCTGTGGCGACCCCTAACCGGGAAAAGCCGAAAGACACAAACAAACTTTGGTTTGTAAGGGTGCAAGGTTTTTGTTCTTTGCGGTAGAACATGTACCAGTTGACATTAGGGGGGCCCCTGGGAGACAAGACTAGAATACAGGGAACTCTTTTGGCAGGTGACCCTGGATTCTTGGAGACCCCCAGGGCTTGATGAGAACATCAGTACTGCCCCCCTGTTAAAACTTAGGGCAGCTAAGTTGTAAACTGCAGTATTCAAATAACCCCCTTTTAGTACTGTTGCTAAAATTAAATAAATGGTAGTGTTGACATTTTATGTGGTAGTGTTTTATCAGAACTTTGAGTTCTTGGGCAATAGTCACCTAACAAAAAATTCTTTTTCAGTTAGGACCTGTTTTTATGACTTTGTCCCCTAGATGTCACTATTTACTATTAAATTTAAATACTATTTCCATACTATGTCGATTTAAGATTTTAACCTATTTATATGTTAAATATATAATAGTATAAACTATTTTATATTTGTTTTGGTACATAGTTCGTTCACAATGCTGCTACTATCACCAGTAGGTTTCAATTATTATTTTTTGGATTGTAGGACTATGAGCTTTTACTCACATGTATTTAATTTTTTATGTTTGTTTAATTGATTGACCTAGGTTCCTATTGGTCAAGTGTTTTTTAAAATGGGTATCTACATCAAGGGTTTTTTATGTGGTTGTATCTGATCAAGTCTATACTTTACAGGACGAAAACGCATTTTTTACACTTGTAGTGTTCATATTTTTTGGCGTGAAATAAAACTGTTGCTGGGTTGCATCATGACATATTCAGTGAGTGTGTTTGAGTTTCAGAGTGTATAGAAGTAAAGCTATGTTGTAACTTAGTGTTGACCAAAATTACAAAACTTTCAGCAATGAGAACAGCAGCACCATTGCATTTGGTACCAACTGACTGCCTCTGCAGTGTCATATCCCGGCCCTCTTGTGGGGTACTGTGCACTAACAAGGCAGCATCATTTCAAATAGATAGTTAAATAGCTCATTAAAAAAGAATAGTGTCCTAATGAAGCAAAGCTGATTGATGTATCTAAGGATTTACAATGTCAAGCGTCTTGGACATAAACAGGGGAAGTGACCTACTACCCTGCCTAAGCTCAGCTGACAATGTATGGACTCAACACCAAACAGTGCAGTATCTATTTCAGGTGTTAATGCATTCCCTAAAGCTTTACTTTAACAATGTCAAAGCCTCCTTTGCAAAGCACATACCTTTTAATGTTGTGGGTTAGACAAAGACAGAGTATGAATCTACAGAAGATATCTGCCACAAGGGCATTTATTAAAAGAAGCAGATGCCCTACAGTGGTTGCAATGGTGCAAAGCAATGAAGCCCATAAACGATTAAGCATTACCAACATGGGGACTCTATGCTCCACACCAGAAGTATATCCCTCATTGGTAAGATCAGACCATAAATTAATCTCACTGGATGTCCACATCCCGACCCCACCCCAGCCCAGAAAACCACAGTGAAAAACTTCTCAAAAGCGAACTTCTCACTTCTCAAAACTGAAGTGGAATCCTTCAAGGCCCCAGGGCCAGTGGAAACTACGGCCCAAACTGCAGAATCCTATATAAACACATTCTACGGACATCTCCAGGACTGCATGGATCATGCTATCCCAAACAAAATCAAGACCCAATCATCCAAAGGCAGGCGTCCAGTCTGGTGGACCCCTGCCATAAATAAACTGTACAACAGAAGGAGGAAGCTACTACATGATAGAGCAAAATCCACAATAGGGAAGGCATCTCTGATCAGTACTAGCAAAAAATTACGATCCCTCATAAAATCCTCCAAGGCCAGCTTCGAGAGAAAAATTGCACAGGACACCAAAGACAATCATAAGGCTTTTTTCAGTTATGTTAGAAACCTGGGATGCAACTCCCAGACTTGTTCTGAGTTGATTCTAAACGACAAAAAATACACTGAACCCACAGACATCGCCAATATCCTGGCAGACAGGTTCAGTGCAAACTCCCACCCCGCCAAAAAAGAGCAAGTATCTATCCCAGCAGAGGGCTGCCTCCCAAACATCTCTGATGCTCAGGTGAAGGCTGCCCTCTCCAAAGCAAAAAACACTGCTTCCATGGGACCAGATGGTGTCCCAGGTTGCGTCCTACATGAACTCCAAGAGGAACTAATCCCTCAAATAAAACAGCTATACAATCTCAGCCTCACTACAGGATATGTGCCTACAGAATGGCGTACAGCAACAGTGGTCCCACTCCACAAAGGTAGAGCCTCTACGGACCCTGGAAACTATCGCGCCATAAGCCTGACTAGCTTAGTCTGCAAGGCTATGGAGAGGATCATCATGGAGCTCATAAACAAAGACATTGGGGACCTACAGACACTAGATCCTACCCAGTTCGGCTTTGTCAAGGGCAGATCCTGCCTTTTGAACCTGGTTGACTTCTTCGAAACAGTCACCAAAGCCATAGATGAAGGGAAGGTAGTCCACACAGCCTATCTGGATCTTGCAAAGGCATTTGACACAATACCCCACTCGGGCATCATAGATAAGCTATCCAGCTTAAATATAAACCTCTATGTCACAAGATGGGTCGCAAACTGGCTCAAAGGCAGAACCCACAGAATGAGAGTTGCTGGAGCCATGTCAGACTCAAAACCAGTCACAAGTGGCGTCCCACAGGGTTCTATCCTGGGACCACTCTTGTTCGGTATATACTTTTCCCGAGGTACAGGCAAACGTGGGAGGACTATGGCTCACCAAGTTCGCAGACGACTGCAAACTGGGCGCCATAATCAACTCTCCAGCTGACACAAACATCCTTCAAAAAGGTCTCACAGAGACAGATAACTGGTGCCAGCGCCATGGTCTAAAGCTAAATGCCAAAAAATGTATAGTCATACCCTTTGGCAAAAACAATGTGCCCACAAATTACCACATAGGCGGAAACCCATTAAGTACAGAGAAAGTTATTAGGGACCTGGGGACCCAAGTTGATAGCAATCTCTCCTTTGAAAACCACATTGCCAAAGTGGTTAGAAAGACCTTCTACATAGCCTACCTCATCACGAAGGGTTTCACATCTAGATCAAGAGAGGTAATCGTGCCCTTTATTCATCCCTCATCAGGCCCATCATAGAATACAATGCCCCTTTTGGGATGTACCTTACCCGACACCTGCAGCAATTAGAAAGACCCCAAAAGTATCTCACCAAGAGGATCAAGGGTCTCAAACAGATGCCATATGCTGCTCGGTTAAAAACTCCAGCTCTACTCAGTTGCATACCGCCTACTTGAGGCGATCTATGCCTGACATACAAAACTATGTCAAATCCAGAATTAATGGACATGCTCCACCTCAGTAAATCTAAATCCCTTAGAGCCACACGCTCGAGGGACTTGAACCTCAGCACAGAAATAAATAGAACTTGCTGGAGGGACAGGTTCATAACCCAGAGGCTCCCTTCGCTCTGGAATAGAATTCCAGTTCATGTGAGGCAGAGCACCTCACTGAATCTCTTCAAGAAGAATCTCGATAGGTGGATGGGGGGATCATAGGTTTGTCCCAGGGATTACTCCTGTGTCACTATTAGACAGAGGCACAGTAAACCTTAAAGGACACAGTATACTCAAATCAAGGGGTGGCGTAAGCCATACAGAATCGGGCTAGGCTTATAATTGCCTCAGGGCAGATAGCCTAGTATGAACCTATGAACAATAACCCAAGCTCCCACAGAATGCTGAATAAATATGCCAAGACGCATTATACTGCGAGAAACAAAGAAAATGTCTAGCTAGCCAAAAAGATGACACAAAAATATAAAGAAAAGTAGTAGTAACAGCTGGGATCACTTTGCACAGAGAAGATTTTTATGTAGTGGGAAGGAACTGAATGTTTCTGGATAAGCTAAGCATTTTTTTAGCCCCCCCCCCACTGCATGCTGCCTCTTAAACCCTGCCTTCCCTGTCACTCTACTCACTTGTTCATTCCCCTGGGTGAATGTCATTCAGTATTCAGCACAGTCATTTCCTGGAGTGGCAGCTGAGTGAACTGGGAGTGAGAGCAGTCATTTATAAGCTGGAAGAGTTGGGGTTCTCATTCAGCCCTACAATCACCCGCAAATATCCATACAGCTGATGTGCAACATGCCTTTGAGATGTGTGTCACAATTCCACTATATAACCAAGTGCCCACGCCCCTTATACAAACTACCCTCTGTGTGATCTACAGTCTCCATCAGGGATTCAATCAAGAACAACGAGTATTTACAAACATTCCCTATTCATCCTCCTGAAGACTGACTAGCAAGCTAAGCTCAGTCATTCCTCTCTTCCCTTGAGTCAGTTTCAATAGGTGCCCATTTACCTGTGTTGTAATTAGGGCTTTAGTCATCTATGCCAAACAGGTAAGAGCTAAGTACTACATGAGCCAAAGGAAATAATGAAGGCACAGTTTACAGCTTGGGAAAATTCAGGGTGCTTAGCAGTACTAATGCCAAAGAGTTGGTCCTATTTTTCTGCAATCATAGTCTTCAATATGAGGTCAAAATATCTCTGAACAGAGTCCTCTTCTGTGATGGACCTTTATTAACCATTACAAATGCACAGCTTAGAGCTGCTCTCTTATTAAATGAGAATGCTCCTGTGCATAGTTCTGAAAAAAAAAAGGAAAGAGATAGATTCCAGTCTCAGAAAAGCTATCTTTCTTAGCAGGAGCTCAAAAACAACAGTCAAATGCTTGCCCCAAGTCCTTAATGGCCAATTGTGTCCACAGCCCAGTGAAAAGGCTTATCCAGTTTATGCCATACTTATATATGAGGTTGCATGCAGGTTATGTTTATGCATATAAACGCATGCATGTGTCATGATTTCTGTGATACAGATGCGAATGCCTGAGTCAGATGATATCACTGCTTCCAGCTATTTGTTACTTTATATAGCTTTTCTAGTACAAGCTCAAGTAAGGTTTCTTGACTTAAGACATTAAATACCAAACACCTTGACATGGGAAATGCACAAATGGTCTTAAAACTCACACACTTACCATTATCCTCAAGTAGTCGTACAACTGCATGTGTATCAAAGTAAAACTTCTTACTTTCATATGAAGACAAACATGCTTTTTTGATGCTGAATGGTAGCGCAGCTGTTGATGTGCAAAAATCTGAAAAGGAAATGGTACCATGAAAACGTAAGACAAACAGCAATCTAACACTACCTTTCAGGTATAATACAGCAACTAGGCTTACAATGAAAGCAGAAAACAAAAAAGTTACACACTTACTACAGTGATACAGCTGTAAGAAGACTGTCCATTTTTAGTAACCATGCTGCAGGCTTCAGAGTCATTTAACCAGTAACATTTCCAAAGCTGCCAATTACTCACACAATACACTGTACTCCCCCTCTCTCCAGTTCTGCAGTCATAGGAAAAGCTAAGGAAAAAAAGAAGGAAGAAGAGAATAAAAAGGAAAACAACCCCAAATTCTGGCATGGAGGGTGGGGATGTTACCAAATAGAGACCCTTACAGTCCTACCACTATGGTAAGTAAATAACTTTCATATCTAGTAAAACGTCTGCCTTCAGTCACTAGGATAAAATCACTCGCCAACACATCTCCAGTGCACCCATTCTCATGGGAACATACCCCAGATGACAATGGCCCTTACGGAAGCTAGACCAATAAATTATGTCCAGCTTGTAGTACCTCAGTAGAATGTTCAGACAAGACTAAGTTGCTGCAACTCAAGGATTAACCAATATAGAATTACAAAAAAGTCTGTAGAAGTAGGCACCGTTCTAGTTATTTATACATTTGGAGGAAAAGGTAAGGCTCCATTATGCTTCCCATCACCAAAGACAATACAAATTATTAAACATTTGGAAATCTGAGCTTGCTAAAAATTCTTGCCAATTTAAATTCTGCAAAGCAGTAAAAATGTCACTCTTTTCTGAACGATCCGATTCTCACCACATAAAACATGAGGTGTCTGTGGGCATTTATACAAAGGAAATAACTCCCTTAATTACCACAGTCTGTAGCAAAACAAAGATTAAAAACGCTTAGATTAGACTGTATCACTACTTTTGGCATGAAAAATGAATTATTCTTCAGTAGCACTCCTTCTTTGTAGAAAACTTAGTAAGAAGGCTTAAAATAGTGTGCCTGGAGCACTGACATTCCTCTTCGCACAACTAATAAGCAGCAGAAAAAAGTCAGTATTCAAAGAGACAGTATCAAATCAGATGACAAGTAAGCTCCAATAGAAGTGTTAGCTTTTCAAAGAGGAAATACATCTCTGACGAGACAAAAGCAGTGAAAGATTCTTCAGTAAAAGGTTATACAGGCCTCAACAGTAAGAGTCAAAATTCAAACCTAATCAAACCTAAATGGAAGTGGGAAATGGTCAGCAAGTAGACCTTGATGGCAGGATAGCTTAAAACATACTTAAAGAGATTTACCAAATAAGTGAGAACTTTAGAAACTGTGAAAGGGTCAAGATTAATCTTTGCTTTCCACGTGGAAAGAAAGGACTATTTGTACCAGTAGATCTTCAGAGTAAGAAGTCTTTGGGCCAAAGTAAATATGGAATCTAGCCTGTAGGAAAAGCCAAGATCCTTGGTTATCAATGGAAATGGGCTGGTCAGTACTGAAAACAGGTTGCCAGAGACAGGACCTTGGAAGAAGGAAGAGAAACCAACAATGGAATGGTTTGGATTCTGCACCCCAGAAAACCATGGTACTGAAAAAAAGAGAGTCAGACTTGATTTTATGAGATTGATGGTAAATCATATGCTGCACAGAAGGATCATGGTGAAGTGCTGATACTATAGAAGCCTGGCCCGAGACAGAGCCTGAAGAAGAAGGTTGTTCACATAGCGGAATATCTGGATACCCTGAAGCCTGCAAAAAACGATGACATGGCCAGATATTTAGTGAACATCCACGGGGCCAAAGACAGACCAAAGGGTAAAGCAGAGAACTGAAAATGAGAGAAAGAAACAGAGAAATGCAAAAACTTCCTGAAAAGATGGTGAATGAGAATATGAAGATATGTGTCCTTTAGGCCTACTGAGACCAGAAAGGCCTGTGGAAGTATTACGAGAAAGAAAGAGCATCCTGAAAGAAGGAATCTTTAGAAAAGTATTTAGGAAAGAAAGATCCAGGACTTGTCTTCAAGAGCCTTCTTTTCTGGGAACAGAAACATTCTGGAATAAAACCATGTTCCTCTTTGGGAGTCTAAAACTGAATGAGTGGTGCCCTGGTCCAGTAGATCCTGCAAAACCCTAAAAAAATGAGGAAGTTGGTCTGGAGGAGGTAGAGGGAGTCCTGAAAAGGAAGGAAAGGATTTCTATGCCATAAAATAAGATTGACAGATAATGGATAGAATCCAAGAGTCTGAAGTTATCTGGTTCCAGACACAGAGTGAGAGACAGGGGAAAGCCTAAGAGACACGAGAACCTGGCTGAGGGGAAGGGCAGAAAATATGTTAGATGGAGGCAGGTTTGTCCTGAAAAAGGGGGCTTTTGAGTTTTTGAAGTCTGAGTGGGATTAAAAGCGAAAATACATTTAAGAAGCCTCTTCACCTTTGAAGGATGATGAGGTTGCCTATGCACAAAAGCAGACTTAGAACAGTTTCTCTGAAAAGTGTGTATAGGAGAAACAGATATTTAAGATCCTGAATCACTTTACCTTTGTCTTGTAGGGTCTTAAATAAGTCAGCAGCAGCTACACCAAAGAGATTTTGATTCTCCAAAGGACCATTTAAAAGCTCGGCATTATTATCATCAGGTAAAGTCTGGAGGTGAAGCAGCAGCAGCTCTAGAGGATGCATCAGCAGCATCACAACTACATTTTATGGAGTGACAGGCAACTTGGGAAGTGGATCTTAATAAAGAAAGAGAGGGCAACAGACTTTCCTTCAGTGTCAGGAAGTTATAATGCCTCTCTTGAATATCAGAGACTTGTGAGCAATTCCACTTAAAATACTCCCATCTTGCAAACTACTATGTCCTCAAAGTACAATTCCTCAAAGAAAGAGTCAGAACTCAAGGAATCTTCTTCACAGCCATAATCTAAAGGACAGGTAATTTGTGAGGAGCAGGGCAATGACTCATCCCCAAAAATCAAACTTCCTAGTCCTTTTAGCTGGATTAGAGGAACAAGGAGGCAATGATTATTGGCAGGAAATCCTGTCTGTTTTACTTATTGCAGACAATAATAAATGCAACTCTAAATATATCAAAAATGTTCTTGCTAAACCTAACAAGGAACTCTGGTCTCTGACCAAATCAACCTGAAAGGGGGAAGGATAAGGGGTCATAACCCCTGCAGAATGGTCCTAGTGAAGTCTGCTTTTGATTTAGAAAAGGCAACCAGCTTACAGTACTTCATAAAGGCATAGACAGAGGACCAAATTGCTGCCTTGAGAATACTTAACTCCATTCCAATACACCAATGAAGAGAAAAAGGCACTGGTGGAAAAAAGAAGTTATGTCTTACCATAACGTTCCATCTGCGTTGTAGATCTTTCTTCATTCATTACAAATAGGACCTCGGTTCCGTCCTTGGAACCAATACGGCCATTTCCAAGCTCACGCCAGCCAAAAACTCTCAGCCAGGACCTACCCATAATGCCCCTGTCCTAGTTACTCCAGATTGAGTTTGCCCGCCCTTAGATAATAGATGTAGTAATAGAAAAAATAGTAGGAGGCTCTGTCTGAGCAAATACCCTAACCAGGAGTTCCTAAAGTCCACCAGGAGTCCAGGCAGGGGGAAGAAGGGCGGGAAGTAATGAATGAACAAAGATCCACAACACAGATGGAACTGTTATGGTAAGACATAACTTCTTTATCTGATGTTGTAAATCTTTGTTCATTCATTAAAAATAGGACCGAGTCCCCAGCTACTTGAGTCCTGGGTGGCCCTAAGGAAGGATATTCCTGAGCACCATAGAACCAAAAGATGCTCGTCCCCTGGAGGCCAAATCCAATTTGTAATGAGATATAAAAGTATGAGGTCTTGCCCAAGTGGCTGCTGCACAGATATCATCCATAGAGGCTCTGGAATGAAATGCTATAGAAGTAGTCATAGATCTGGTAGAATGAACCTTTATTCTGGAAGGTAAGGATAGCTTATTCTGTTGGTAGATAAAAATAATGGTGTTTCTAAGCCAGGAAGATAAAGTCACTTTGGAAACAGGTTTTACCCAATCTGGGTCCTGCAAAGGCCACAAACAATTGATCTGTTTTCCTGAAAGATTTAGTCCTGTCCAAATAACAACGAAGCTGCCGATGCACATCAAGGGTGTGCAAAAGGCACTCCCCTCTGTTAGAATGCTGAGGGAAGAAAAACGGCAGGTCAATAGATTGGTTAGTGGAAAAGCCAGAAATGACCTTGGGCACGAAAGAAGGGTCAGTATGAAGGGACATCCTATCCGTGTGGAAGATCAAGTAAAGACTCTCTGATACTCAAAGCCTGCAGCTCAGATGTTCTTCCCGCTGAGGTAAGTGCTAGTAGAAGTCAGGTTTTCCATGACAAAAATTCAAATCACATGAATCAAAAGGCTTGAAAGGAGAACCTGTGAGAGACTTTTAGTACCAAAGTCAAGTCCCAGCGTTTTAAGGGAGGCTTAACATGTAATACTCCTTTCAAAAAGGTCTTGCATAGGCAGTGTGGCATAATTGAAGAATTATCAAGACCATTATGAAAACTGGCAATAGCTTCTAAATGTACAGTGATCATCGAAGCTTGGGCTCCTGCATGCAAAAGAGTAGTCAGGTATTGTAAGCTCTTTTGAATAGGCATAGAGAAAGTGTCTAAGTTCTGATCTTTGGCCCAAATAGAGAACTTAGAATAAACTTTCCTAGTGGAAGGTTTGTGTGAAGCCAGAAGAATTTCACTAACAGGAGATGGGATGTCAGGCAGCCTGGCAATCACTGGAAGTGAAGGAACCAAGCTGTGAGCTTGAGACTGTGCAAGTTCTGATGAATCAGTCCCCGAGGATGAGATAACAGGTCTTGGAAATTATCCAGGATCCACGGACTGTGAATCAGATGAGGCCACAGAAATGGGAACCAGACTTGATGGGGCCAGTAAGGGGCAATGAGGATCACTTTGCTTCTCAACCTCTGAGCTTTCTGGAGATGTTCTAAAATGAGGGGAAACGAGGGGAAAGGCATACAGAAGACCCGGTGGCCAATCATGTGTTAGGGGGAACCACCGAGGGATGCTCTGTGGGGGGATCAGGGCAAAGTAGCTTCTGCATTTGTAGTTTAGGGGAGGAAGCAAACAAGCAGCAAGGATTGCCCCAGCATTGGAAGATCCGATCCGCTGTTACAGGGTTTTGGGACCACAAGTGAGGCATCAGGATGTTCCTGCTCAGATTGTCCGCAATAAGGTTGGAACTCCTGGGAATGTGTGTTGCTTTAAGAAAGCAGTTGGAAGCTATTGCCCAGTGCCAAATCCTCATGAATTCCCGACACAGGGGGAAAGACCAGGTTCCACCTTGCTTGTTGATACTGACATGTTGTCTGACTGAATTGCAATGGTCCCAGAGGGTAGGGATGCATGGAACGCTTGCAATGCTAAGAGAACTGCCCTCAGTTCCAGAACATTTATGTGCAAATTGGCCTCCGTGGGGGACCAGGTGCCTTGGACAGTCTTTCCCTGGAAATGGCCCCCCCCACCCTAACAGGGAAGCGCCTGTGGTCACCGTGGCGCTGGGGAAGACAGAATGGTTGACACCAAAGATTCGTTTGTGGGTTCATCCACCATAACATTTCTTCCTTGCAATGGTTTGAAAGACTTATGTGGTTGAGTGGATAAATTAGCAATCACCATTGTGCGGAAAGGAGCCACTGTAGGAGTCTCATGTGCAGTCTCGCCAGTGGTACCAATGTAATGGCAGCCGCCATGGAGCCTAAGAGTTGCAGTACAAGACTTGCTGGTACATAGGTCTGAGCAAGAAGGTCTTGGATTTGGTGTGTTACTTTCAAAAGCCTGTGAGGGGGGAGAGAAGCTTGACAGGATGTTGTGTCAAAGACCGCTCCAATAAATTCCAGTGTCTTTGTTGGGGACATTTGAGATTTGTCCTGGTTGATTGTAATCCCCAAACAGAGAGCGAGACCTTGAGTGTAAGAAAATTCCTGGTCGGAGTGGTAAGGAGCCAACCGTCTAGACAGGGAAACACCTGAAATCCTTGCAGTCGAAGATGAGCTACCACAACTACCATACATTTGGTGAACACTCGAGGGGCTGTCGAGAGACCGAATGGCAGTGCCCTAAACTGGTAGTGATTGGCTCCCAGCCGAATGCGGCGAAACCTCCAGGAGCGATGATCCATCTTTATGTGGCAGCACGTGTCCTGGAGGTCTATAGTGCACATCCAGTTATCCCTCCCTAGGAAGGGAAGAATGGACTGTAATCGTGACCATCCGGATTTTTGAGGTTTGATAAATTTGTTCAATAGGCTGAGATCCAGGATTGGTCTCTAGTCCCCTGTCTTTTTTGGCACTAAAAAGAACCTCAAGTAAAACTCGGATCCTGTCTGGTCCGGTGGAACTGGTTGGATGACTCTTTTTCCTTAGCAGCTTTTCTATTTGTAAGGCTGCTAATTCCCTCTGATTGGGTGGTACATCAGGGATTCGTTTGGCGGGTCTGAGAGTTAAATCGAATGGTATTTGGTAGCCCCTGGATATTATTCTCTGCACTCAAACTTCGGTAGTAATAAGATGCCAGGCTGGTAGATGCACAGAAAAATTACCCCCGACTACTTCCAGAGGACAGCAATCGGGCCACTGCTCAGGAGCGCTGGTAGGGTCTGCCGGAGAAAGAATCTCTAGCGCCCTGGTTACATGGACCCCCTCTACCCCGAAAGGGACGTGTTCCATACGAGTTGCCCCCTCTGCCCTGGGGGGATTGTTCACCACAAGTGTCACAAAAAGGTCTTTGGGATTTCTTGAACCATATTTTTACTCCCTTTTGGTTCCTGGAGTAAGACCTCTGGGGGTTGGAAAGGCGTATGCCGACAACAGACAAGGTCTTTCCGTCTTTCTCACTACGTGTAAGTGTGTCTCGTACTTTGGGTCCAAACAGTGCAAATTTGTCGACAGGTGCATTGATGAAGGAAGATTTAAAGGGGTCTGCAAAGTCACACAACTGCATCCAAGCATTACGTCTCATGACAACGCCTGATGCGGCAGCTCAAGCTGCCCCCTCGGTGGAGTGAGATATCAAATGCATCAAGGATATCGCGATGGATTCAAGGGTAGCTAGCTGCGAGGCGACAGTATCGCACCTCATCAGGCAGTACCCCACCAAGTGAAAGACATTTTGGAAATTATTTCTCTTTGGAGGTGAGTAAAGTGTGTCAGACAGTTCAGTGACCAAATGGCGAATGCGGCTGAAGCATAGGTCCGTTTCCCTAGTCTGTCCATGGTCCACGACTCTCTGCATGGAGGATGGATGGTGAAACTATCTTCTGCTAGTTCCCTCTTGGTAGCCGTCGCCATGACCACAGAATCAACGGTCAACTGCTAGGACCAGTGGGGCTGGTCTTCGGGTGTAGATAAAATTTTTGTCTGGCCTCCAAGGGAGAGGTTCTACATTGTCCTGGCCCTTCCAGGCACACTGCACAAGGAGTTTAACAAGGTCATCTGTCAGTGAAAGCACCCAGGAAGTAGATGGCTGGGCACGGAAGGCCTGCAGGAACACCGATTCCTCAGAAGAAGGGTTATAGGACTTCCGGTCTCCCCGCTGCTTGAGGATTTTGAGAATACCTCCGAATGAGATATCGCCTGGGGGAGACCGTGGGGACGCTTCCCCCTCATCACAATCAGTTTCTTCAGTGACAGATTCCTCTGGTGAATCAAGGTGCTTCCTCTTTCAATGTTTCTTCTGGGGTGGCTCCCCAGTGGGATCTTCTGAGGAGAACTCCAAAGAAAGGGTTCCCTTCAAAGAGGGTTCTTGTGACTCCCATGCCCGGGGTCCCAAAATAGAGGGTTGGGAGAGGTGCATGCTAAGGGAGGGTTCTGACACTGATGTCATTGGTGCTGAAAGCGAGTCCACTACCTGTACAGCAGGCTCACCTGAGGAGGGATGGGAGTCTGGATCCGAGAGGGACAACCTTGGAACCGGGGTCACCTTCGCCGTGAGGAGCCCACCTCCAGGTGAGGAACTCAGAGAACTGGAAGTCGGAGCCGTGGACATAGACGGCGCCAGCGAGAAAATAGGCACCAGGCTAGGTACCAAGGTATGGACGGTCCAAGCACTGCTTCGGGAGACCATTGGTTCCACCGGAGCTGATGCAGCAAGGGTGGATGGTGCTGACAAGGAAAACACTGCTGTCAGAACCGAGGCAGTAGGCACCGGAGTGGAAATATCTTGCCCTTGGCAGGTATTCGAGTTTTGGAGCTGATGGAGTCGAAGAAACTGTCGACACAGTGGCAGGAGATGGTGACGAAGCAGGTACAGTCATCGGAGCCGATGTCAGATCCAAGAACGGCACCAAAGTCAGTGGTGTCGAGGTCGGAGCCGAAATGGGGTGAATATCATGGACAGCACTGAGGAAGAAGACACAGAGCCTAGTGTCGAAGAGGTCTGTGCCGAAGGGCGCCCGACTCAGTTCCGTAACTGGTGGAGATGCAGGAACCGAGCGACTCCATTTGTCCTTATGTTTTTTGGTCTTTGGAGGGGGAAGAGACCTCCATCCCAGATAGAGCCTCCGAAAAAGGTGTCTTGAGTAATCCGTTTTTCCTTATGTTTCTTGGTCTTTGGAGGGGGTGAGACCACCGACCCAGACAGAGCCTCCGAAAAAGGTGTCTTGAGTAAACCTTGTAAGATAAGTTTATTTTTACGTTCTGCTAGTGTACAATTACTAAAACTAGCACAAATTTTACAGTCAGCTCTAATATGATCCACGCCCAAACAGTAGACACAACGAGCATGTGTATCTGAGTTAGGAATCTTCCGTCCACACTTGTCACACTGTTTAAACCCAAACTTAGCTCTGTCTGACATAACAAGGCAAGAAGGCTATCCTATAGAAAAAAACAAAATAAGGGAGAGAATACCAGAGATGGTATTTAAAAAATACCACAAGTGGTAAGGAAAGGCCTGTCAAAGGCAGAATACTTCCAAAGGTTCAGCTTGAACCACAGCTGGGAGAGTAAGGCTGAGACCTTCTCTAGAGATTCCAAACACTTGGATACAGACTCTGCACAGATCAGAAATTCACCCATGCAAGAAAAAATGTGAACGTCAAGAGTTCATAGGATCATAAGAACTTACCAAGCTAATAGCCCTGAGGCCCTTACAAGCCTAGCCAAGAATTTAGCCCATGTTCGACAAGTTAGCACCCGATGCCCCTGTCCAGCAGGGACACAGGTGGAATCCCAGTAGTGTATTTTCTGTTCCCCATCCAGTTATCCAGGTAATACTTAAAAGGATTAATGAGGTATTCTGCCTGATGTGGAGAGGGAGTCTAGTCCATAGAAGGAGTCGTCTCTGGAACACAGATCTGTCCTGTCAACAAGTCCTATTGATGTCACAGACAAGACTGAGGTTATGCATGTGGGTTACTTGAGTGGAGCTTGACTTGCGCATATACAGCAATTCCATCAAGGCGCAGTTTAAGATTGCTTTGTATGCCAGACAGAGGTCACCCCTCTGAGGAGTCTGTATGAGACTGAGTAGAGGAGCCTATCTGTGTAGGGTAGATGTTTGAGGCCCTGGATTCTCCTGGTGAAGAACCTCTGTGGTCTCTCTGGCTGTTGCATGTGCTTTGAGAGGTACATGCCGAAATGAGCACTGTACTCAACAATGGGTCTTCTAAGGAAATACAGGGATGTTATGACCTCCTTGTTTCAGGATGAGATACCCTTACTAATGAGGTAGGCCATGTAGAAAGCTTTCTATGCAATGAAGACAATATGGGGGCCTAAAGTTAGTTTGCTATCAACCTGGGTACCCAAGTCCCTCATGACTGACTGTGTGCTTAGGACCTTGCTATTAATGTGGTAATTTCTGGGAACATCTCTCTCCCCAAAGGGGATGACACATTTTTTTTTGGCATTCAGTTTGAGGCCATGTCTCTGGTGCCAGTCATTTGTTTGAATGAGACCCTCTTGGAAGATGTCCACATCACTAGGAGAATTGATGACAGCATCCAGCTTGCAGTCACCTGCAAACCTGGTCAGCCACAGCCCATTGGTTTTGCACCTCAGAAAAAAGTATATCCTAAACAATATAGGATGCAGCCTGGGATGTTATCGGTCCCATGGAGGCTGTATTGTTTGCCTATGAGAGAGGGAAGTGATGACTTGCTCCCTAGAGATAAGGGGGGGCAGATGCTGGAGATGTCCCGATTTACTGATGGGGGAAAAGAGGTGTGAAGTATTAACTGAACCTGTATGCCAGCAGGTTAGCTATATCTACGGCTTTTGTGTATGTGATGTCCTTGACCACCAGTTCTGAGCAGATCTGAGTGCTTCCTTTAAGACTGCAGACATATGTAAAGAAAGCCTTATGACTGTCTTTAGTAGATGTGGTCAGTTCGGACTCAAAGATGGCTTTGCAGGATTTCACTAGGGCTTTCATTTGCTTGTTCAGGCTAAGCAGAGATAGCTTCCAAATAGGCACCTGCTCCTACTTGGTCATGGACAGATTTTTTTTCCCTTTTATTACAGATTTTATTTATTGCAGATGTCCACCAGACACGTTTAGTTTTTCTTGAGAAGGATGATTTTGTCCTATTGAGTATTCCTGATTCCATGCAGCTATATAAATGCTTGTATAGTATTTGATGTAGGTTTGGACATATGTGCCAGCTCCTATGGAGGGAGAGGGGGCCGTGAAACTGTTTATACCTTACTTCAGGAGGTTGTAATCAACTCTGGAGAAGTTTTTTGTTTGACCTTAGCTGGGGTGGGATCAGGGGAGATGGTGACTTCAAAAATGACCGCTTTGTGGTCAGATCCTACCATGGAGGATGACACCGTTGGATCCTACCAAGGAGGATGATGCTGTTGGTTAATACAAAGTCCAAGATATTATCACCTCTTGTGGGGGTGTTGGCCATTTGGTCCAAGGCATTTGCATTAACAAAATCAAGGGCTCTCTGGTCATTTGTGTTCTGGCATGAGCAGTCCTTCCAATCTATGGTTGGATAGTTAAAGTTGCCCAGGATCAGGGTAAAGGGTTGAATCTTGATAGATTCGAAGAGGTCCAGATAGGTGGTGTGGGCATCTTGAGTCAAAGCTGGGGGCCTGTAGCTAACTATGATTTGAATTGGGGTTTTGTCAATGGTTAACTGCATCTGGCATGTCTTCTGTGTAGCTTACTGTCTGACCAGCCTGGAGGTGTGTACGTCTTCAATATATATTGCAACTCCACCTCCTTTTGCTTTGGTGCCCATGGTTTGGGGACTGCATGTATGATAGGGTGAGTAACCTGGTATGGCTGGAGTGCACTCCGCAGCTTTGAACCAGGTTTCTGTGACTGCACAAATGTCAGCATCTTCCACGGTTAAGAAAGCTTGCAATGAGTGCAGTTTTATGTTTAGACTCCTAGCGTTTAGCAGCATGACCTTTAATTTGCATTTTGATGAAATTTTCATGTTGGTAGTTTTGATCTCATAGCATTGCCTAAACAAGACACTATGGAGGAGGCAAGAGCTTTTGCCAGAAGCCTGTAACCCAAGGGAGACAGATGCAGGCCATCTCTGGCAAAGCACTGTGGTCATGTCTTCTCAGGATGTCAAGTACTGGATCCCCCTGGAATGACACCAGAAACTAAGCCAATTGTTAAAGTCAATCATTTTCTGTTTGTAAGCTGTATTGGTGCAGCGGTAGCGTAGTTGCCTCACAGCAAGAGTTTCTCCCATTCGATTCTCGGCTGGAGCACCTTCTGTGTGAAGTCTGCATGTCCTCCCCTCGGTCGAGTGGCATTAGAAAGACATGCATAGAATGGGCATGCCTTCGCTGAAGGTTGGGCGTCGAGCTGGCACCATAAAAATCTACTCCCAATGATTACCAGACCAGAGTTCTGCTGTGGCGACCCCTAACCGGGAAAAGCCAAAAGAACAATAACAGCAACATTGAGGCATCATTCTGGGTGATGGTAGAATGCTGCTTAAGGCTAGAAACATACCTGCCTGGGACACATATTCAGCGAGCTCGATCATTTCTCTTTTCAGATAGTCCAGGGAGACATGTCTTAAGTCATTCACACCAACATACTCTTATGACAGAGTCATAACAGTACCTGTTGCTGACAGACTTGAGTGCATGGGTGATAAGGCGGAGTCTGGCACCTGACAAACAACTAACTGTGACTTTCTCCTTATCCAGCCTGGTGAGGGGCACATCTATGTGTCTCACAATGAGTCTCCTATGACTAATATGTTGGGTTTATGCTTAGACCTTAGTGGCTGTGAGACACAGGTGTGTGGACTATGTGTGGTGTGGTGGGCAGTGGATTTTGCGTGTTTTTGCCTCAAAGGTCTCTTTAGTTTGAGTATGTTTTTGTTGAGGACCTCTGCATATGTGCGTGTGTGTTGTGTAGGTGTGGGTGGTGTTTGAGGTGTGGTGTTTGTGCTGACAACTATCTCAGTGCCAGATATACTAGCTTCGGAGGGAGAAAGCATAGACTCTAGGTTCCTTAATGTAATTGCATCTCTCTCAAATTGTGTTCCTGGGTGGTAGTATTAGAGGGTTGCCCGTGTACATAGGGCAGTTGCTACACTGTCTCGGGATGCCCATATCAACCAGACTGGCAGGAGAAACAGTATGGAATTGTCCATCCATATTTGTCAGAATCTGAGGGAGAGAGGCCAGGGTAAAGGGTGGAAGGTGAAGAGGAGTACTACTAGGTGATCACACAAGTGCTTCTAAGGGAAAATTTGTACTTGGAATACCTCGCAATGGGCTAAAAAACAGTGCCGTTCTGTTGCGTGATTTACAAAAAAAGCCCAAACCAGCTCAAACTCGGGGTTTAAATACCACAAAAAATAGAATATTCTAGTAACACAGAAATCTACCCTCTTTCCCCGGAAAAGTGCTAAAGATGAGGAACTACACAGTTGGGATACAGCTGTACCTAAAGGAAAAATTGTAGAAATTATCTGTTTGGCTGTGGCCACAATCCATAGTGCTGGGTGATGAGCAAACAAGCAGAAACTCACTCAAGAGTTGGGAATTAAATATCAGAAGGTTAAAACCAAAAACAACTTTAAAAATAAGCTCAAACCCCCCCCCCCAAAAACAATGAGGTGCTTACACCAAGCCCTAGACCACCCAACCTTTACCAGCCAGGGACCAATCATCACAGTCCTCTCACCAGAGTGCAGAAGAGCCCTTTCTAATCGAAGATGGCCTGGAAAATGTGTTCAGAACAAACAGCTGCTACAAACAACCAACCAGGCCCAGAAATAGCAACCCCGAGTCTGGACTATGCTACAGCTACTAGATACACTATTTTAGGCAGGAAACACTACAGAAAATGTTTACCACAGCAGAAAAACAGCAGTAAGACACAAAATAAAAATTAAAAAAAGAAGAAGAAGACGACGACTCTAAAGAGTGCTTTATGATACACTTCTTGGCAGGAAAATCAGAACAAACAAACAGATGCTTTCAGACAGTCAATACCTTTCAGACAGTGAAAATGGCTAAAAAGCTTTATAAACAGTGAAAACAGTAACTAAAATGATTTAACAGGCCCAATAAGGCAGACAGTTGCAGTACAACAGTGCAGTTTGTTTATAGTTCAGCATTAAGCCACCATTGGAGCAAGGCATTTGATCAACATTCCAGATGAAGTGGATAGCCTACTACAGAGAACCGATATCTGAGATTTGCTGTGCCTAGTTTGCACCATCTCCTGAAGCGATGAACAATGGGGATATGATGACACGCATCTTTCAAGTCCAAAGTCACCATGAACCAGTGGTCCCAGTCTACAGGTTGAGCATCTTGAAACTGAGGACCCTGACAAAGCAAGGCATTTTATAAACACTCAAGATGCAGTGGATAGCCCAAAGGGCACTACAGAGAACTGATATCAGAGATTTGTTATGCTGGTTCACACCATCTCCTGAAGCGATGAGCAATGGGGATATGATGATATGCATCTTTCTCTTTTTTGGGAAAAAGGAAAACTCTCGAGTAGAAATTTTTCATTCTCTCTAAAGGAGGGAGCGGTTCTAAGACCCCTGAGTTAAACCTTTGCGAAAGTATAAGAAGAAATAAAGTGTGTTCCGGCAAATCAGGGTGGAATGCCCTGGAATGGAGGTGGATGTTCCTTCTACTGTCACCTGTAACCTCTGCAAAGAATGCTAGCACCCATTTGTTGGGAACCAGTGATGGCCAGGTCACCTTTTTGAGAGCTAACTTTGAGACTTGAAAAAGAAAGATGCCACACATTGTCATGGTTATAGGTTGGAAGAGGTTATCTTTTTTGAGAAAGGAACCCCTTTTGTTAGCTTTGGCAGTGTTTTTGTCCTGCCAATTCCTTTTTGTGCCTTTTTTTTTTTTTTTTATTCAGCTGCAACTTCTGTTTGTTGAGCCGCCAAAAATTATCCTCCCCCTACATCAGTTTACCTCTGTCATCCCAGTGTTTAAGGATCTGATTAGCTGCTATATTAAATGCACACAATCAGAATCAAGCGCAGCATTCATAATCTCATTTTTTAACTCATCAGAAAAGTTTTGACTGTGTAACCAAACGTACCGCAAGTATCACCACCGATATTGCTGCATTTCTATAACCAGTATCAGCCCCTCCAAGGCACTCTTTAAAGCATGTTTAGCAGTTGAGAAAAATTAGAAACAATATCTTTGACAATGACTTCTTACTCAGGTGGTACAGATGCAGCATCTAAACTATACATATACCTCAACACAAACCTCCACAGAAAATGCTAGAAGCTAAACACTTTAAAAGCTACAGTGCTGGACTGCACTATCTTCTTTCTCTGGGATTCTAGACACTTGACTAGCTTATCTGAAGGGACTGGGGGTTTGATGAAGATAGTCTTTTTACTGGAAGAGCTTGCTGGGGACACAATAGCAGGGTCTGCAGACAAGGGGGCTTGGAGGTCAGGCATGGCAAAGCTCACACTAAATTTCTTAAAACACTTTTTTAAACAGAGACTCATTCAGCCGAGAACTGCAAGGGTTCTTAAAACATCCTCCAACTCTGGGATCAATGATGGGGGGGGGGGGGATCACTATGTCCGGGACCTCATCCTCTAAAAGATCACATACCCTTAAATCTAGCCAGCATTTGGCAAAAATAAATCATCTGTTTGGGTTTCTGAACCTCTTCACCCACAGAGGAAACTGACTGATCAGAACCTGGCACTTCCGAAAACCTCAGATTTTGGATCTCTTCGAAATCAGGATCCGTGGGTGGTTGAATAGGGTGGGAGTGCCAGACTTACTCATAACCTGGGTTTGCACCCCATAATCAACTGCCTGAATAACGGATCAAGGCATGGTCACCAACTCATGTGTAAACACAGAGAGTGCTGCGCTGCAGCATGTTTGGTTTTCTGTCTCTTTTTTTTTGCATGTAGTACACTAAAGAGAGAATCCCCCTGGGGAGAAAGTATCAACAATGGCATCAAATTCTGCACCCCTTATTTCCACTTCACCTAAAGAGTTTGGTTCTCCTGTACCTGAACCAGGCAATGATACAGCCCTGGAGAACATCTGACTCTCATGGTACTAATACCACAATAGGGAACCTTGTGGCAAAAGAAGGCAGGTGGTCCAACAGCCTGCCCAAGACTACTGTGAAGTCACAAGCAGAGGTATATTTCTTGATTTATTTCTACATTTTATAGGTGCACAAGGGGTAAAGGGGTAGATGGGGGGCACCATCCATTAGAACAGGGGACAAAAAAATGTAGCCAGATCAATACCAAACCTCACTATTCTTCCACTAAATAGAAATATGAAGTATATCACTGCAAAAATACTATTCTGAACACTGCACTGAGTAAACTGACAGCAATTTCAGTAATACAGTTCAAAGCACAAAATATGTTCAAGTCTCCCAATATTAATAAACATAGGCTAGTTTCAGTCCCAAATGATTAGAAACAGCATAAAACAGGCTTAGACATTTTTTTATTTATTTTATTTTATTTAACATTTGTTGACCGGGAATGTCCGACTAGGTTCCACAGAGCCTGTTTTCAGCGGAGGCCCGGGGAGAAATGCTCCAGAAGAGCATTTCCACAAGAAATAAAGTATAAATTTATGAATAATTCCCATCAGGAATCTTTACATACAAAATTACAATTTAAATGAAAAAAAAAAAGATTAAAATGCTGCAAATCTACTTAGTCATCTCAAATAAACATAACACCAAAATAAAAAAACCCTACAAAACAGCAAATAAATACTTTTAGTTAACAGAAATAACACACGATTAACTCATGGTTCTAGAAGCCCAAGGCAGAAAGGCAGGTAAACATTCACCAATGGCCATAAAACACATTAGAGTTAAAAACCCCACATAAACCAAGAATTAGCTTACAATAAACAATATAAATCGTATATGCAGATAAAGTAAAACCATAAGCACGTACAATTTCCCAATCAGAAAAAAAAAAAACAAGCAAAGCAGCAAAATACACTATTCAAACACCATCATCATCAGGCCCCTTTTTCTAGATGGGGTCAGGGTACCATGTTAACTGTCACCACCTCTCTTGATTCAATGCCACACTCCTGCCTTCTTCAGCACTCATGCCTGACTGCCATAGATCTTCTTTCACACAATCCATCCACCTCTTTGCTTTACGTCCTCGCTTCCTCTTACCTTCTTCCTGTCTGTCCCAAATCTTCCTCAGCAGATTGTCTTCTGCTTTTCTACACGTGCCCAAACCACCGTAATCTGTTCTCTTTGATCTTTTCTGCAATTGGAGCTACCTTGGGCTTATGCTATTATGTCCTCATTTCTTTATCTGTCCCACAGTATGCATCCTATCACCTTTCTCAGACACTTTTCCATCACCTCTAGCTTCTTCAACTGTTCCTGCCTTTACTGCCCAGGTTTCTGTACCATACAGTAGTATTGGTCACACCACTGTCTTGTACACCTTACTTTTCAGCTTCTTTGGCATTCTTCTCTCATAGACAACAGCAGCCCCACTGATTCTGGCTTTGACCTCTTCATTCAGACTACCCTTCTCAACTACTTCTCCCAGATACTTGAAGCTGTTAACCTGTTCCACTATCTTCCCCTTTATCACTATTCTCAGCTTCTTCTGATTTCCCCATTTGCGGCCATTACCACCGTCTTATCTGTGCTTAGTTTCATCCCATGTGCCTTCAGATTTGCATTCCTTTCTCCTATCCTTTGCTGAAGTTCTAGCTCAGAGTCTGCCTGTACTGCCACATCATTTGCATACAGCAGCTTTGTTTATCCGTTCCCTGCAACCTGTTTGCTAATGTAGTCCATCACCAATATGAATAGCAGTGGGCTCTGAGCTGAACCCAGATGCACACCCACTGGGAACCCCTCTGCGAGGCCGAACACTGTTCATACTTGAGTCATTAGGTCCTTCTACATAGCCTGCACTAATTCTACCAATGTTTCTGGGACTTCAAACCACCGCAGTACTGCCCAGATCAGCTTTCTTGGGACCTTGGCATATGCTTTCTCCAAGTCTAGGAATGCCCAGTTGGACTCTCTCCTCATTTCTAGTTAATTCTCAAGTATCTGTCTCAATGCAAACATCGGGTCAATTGTGCTGCATCCTAATCTGAATCCAAACTGCTCATCTCCCATCTTACATTCTACTATTCTGCGTATCTGTTTATCAATCACCCTCTCCAGAACTTTCATGCAATGTGATAGGAGTTGATGCCTCTGTACTGCCCACAGTTGTGGATGTCCCCTTTGTTCTTGTACACTGGCAAAAGTATGCTTATTCTCCAGTCATCTGGGATATGCTTTTCTCTCCACACTGCTATTAGTACCCTCAGGAGCCATTTCTCCCCTATCTCACCCGGCATCTTTATCATATCTGCTGTGACCTCATCTGAGCCTGCTACTTTCCCTGACTTCATCTTCCTTAGTGCTGTTCTTACTTCTTCTATTCTCTTCTTCTCTCATCGTAGGCAGTTTCTGAGGTAGTATAGCTTCTGTGGGTTTTTTTTCATTCAGAAGCTGCTGGAAATACTCCTTCCATTTGCCTTTGATGTCCTCTGGGCTGGTGAACAGGTTGTTGCTGGCATCCCTTTTGAAGGGTGTCTGACTATCTTCTTATCTTTCTGTCTTTGCCTTGCAACCTGATATACTGTCTTTGTGCCCCTTACTGAGTCACTTTCCAGACGTTGGTAAAGTGCCTCCGATGAACTATTCTTTGCTACTGCAACTTCTTTCTTAGATTCTTTGTTAGCCAACCAGTTGTTCTCCCTAGCCTGGTCAGTCTTTTCTGCTGCCCACTTCTTCCTGCACTCCTTTTTTCTTGTGATGACTTCCTGGACTTCTGCATTCCGCCACCAACTTTCCTTATGCACCTTATTTCCACATCAAACACTGATAAAAATGAACAGGGAAGAAATAAAGCCCAAAAGGGATTTCTTAACTGATATCAATATATGAAGACATCTGGAGTATGGAGCACTCTTCCAAGGAATCCTTCTCTTACTTTGACACCAGAAAACTGAAAGGATCCTGTCTGTGTGTCTGAAAGGTAGCTCCTGTACTGTCAGGTGATTGGTACATCATACCCACAGACAGACACTGGGAGGGATTTTGAGCTTTGGTAGACTGCTACAGGAAGGAAAGGAGGGCACTACTACCTTAATGCATTCCACAATACTTCTGAATATCCTTCCATGAGACCGCCCAGGGCTGTCTGACAGCTGAGTAATTTGCCCCTTCTGTTGAGCTGGATGGAAAAGACATTGGATACAAAAATTATGCACTTAACATAACTCTAGATCCGTGTTGTATTGCTTCCAGTTGGCCCAACATCCCCTTTCCTAAACTTTCATTTTATGGCCCTTGGCTGACAGATTGGACCTGACCAGGGCCTTGTCTTGTTGTCAGCCTGGAGTGTTTTTTCCTCAACCAGGTCCTATTTTATTTGTAAGCAAGCAAGGGTCATGTCCATCAGGTGAAGTACTAGGTGCATGCAGTCAAACTTGATCTGAGATATTCTTGCAACTGGAGGGAATTATGGGTAGGGGAGGAGCAGCCCTGGATCCAAGCAAAGTCAGATCCAATAACCCATCTTTTGAGCCAGATGGAACAACAGGTGGGAGATTGGCATAATGGTTAAGTTGTTTACCTTACAGTTACAAGGTACTGGGTTTGATTATCACATGGGGTAATTGGCTAGGCTTAAAATGGCCCAGAAGGGCTGTTAGCCTAGTACTAATCTATGAACCTATGAACATGGACCTAGTATTATAGCAAGTACATACCTTTCCGAATTTTCATGCTTCTATGTATCTCAACCCTATATGCACATGACTTTTACAAAAATAAATAAATAAACACCAAGTAAAGCATATGCTGTGCTACTGATTTAAATCATACTGGTTCTATTTTAACTTGTGCAGCAAGTGCTGTGCATTTTCATTGTGTTTGCACTTTATTATTTACAGGCTCTGAGGTAAATACTAGGCTAGCTGCTCTTGTTGGCCAATTTAAGCTTAATCCGTTTCTCTTTTGGAGCTTGAATTAACCTATCCCATTTAGTTCTAGACTGTCCTTAGCCATCCCAGTGATAACAACTGGGATTACATCATAGATAATTCGAGGATAACCATCCATACCACCATGTGCTTTCACAACTTTATTTTAATTGTATTCTTCACAAGTTATATATACTTGATCATCATCTGCTAATTCAACAAGTACTGGCAGGACAAATGGACAAAGACCCAACCACTATTAGACAGGAGTATGCTGAAAGCAAGGGCGCCTGCAGGCAGGTGCAAGGGGGTGCACTTGCACCCCCCCTGGAATCGGCTGGCCGGGAGAGTAATTTTTTTTTTTTATTAGAAGTAAATTAAGGGCATTCTTCTCTAAGAACTCCCTTTGCATCCGGTCGTACAAATGGAGGTGCTTGCGACCTGTTTTCATCTTTTCCATACGTGTGGATGGTTTACGTCTTTATCTTCCACATTCGCGTGTGAAATTTGAATTCTAGATGGGCGCCAGCAGAGATGCCGTGTTGTGTCCACGAAGAGGGTATTGCCATTAAAATCGGAGCAAGCAAGCTGTTTCAGGAGCAGAGAGGGATTCCAGAAAGGTAGGAAGGTTGCAGAAATAAGTGAGTTGTTTGGTTAACAATTACCAGGGAACATACTCCTTATTAATAGACATTAAACAAATGGGGTGCACAAACCAAAATAGACATCAAAGATTCAGCTTTCATCACTTTTGACATCTGGTCTGCCTGCTCTAACCTCCACATTTTTACATCTGCTTTGCACATGCTACATATAAAAGGACCAATTACAATTTCACAAAGACAGATTAAAAGATTGTCTTGATAAATGGTGAAAAAGATTTATTTTCAGTTTCAACCACTGCCACTGAGAGATGTGCAAAAACAGATTGAGATTTCTCCCGAGAGAGTCACTTTAAGTGTATGACAGTATAAGCCATTAAACATTCTGGTAAGCTGAGCATCTGTCTGTTGTTAAAATGTCTCAGTTTTGACCTTTTTATCACTAGGTCAAGGGTTAAAAAGCCACCCTGGATACTGAAACCTTTGGCAGTGCTGACACGGTAAAGTGGAGGTGGTAGCAGAAAGACACTGTAGAATAGTTTTCTTTCTACTAGGACATTAATCTACATGATAAATGTTTGCCATTCCTGGCAAATTTCATTTTCTAACTTCTTTAGGGACAGCCATTCCTGAGTGGAATTCAGTGTCCTGTGCAGCATTCAGTTGTTTAGACAAACAGATACTATTGTGCCAACAAGCCTGGCTTGTTTGTCAGTTATTACCAACCCTGGCAAAGTAAAACTCCTTCACATTTAGGGTACTATACAACAGCCTTAAGGAGTGTTTAGCAAAAGTGATGAACTGCATCGGGCCATTCCATTTTCTTAGTTATTCTTTAAGACTTGACTTATCTATGAGCACTACAAAACCTACCATAAACTGTGAGCAGTTCATACAGGAATACACAAGTAACTATAAAAATCTGATACAATATAATGCAGATATATACATGTATTCAATACAGGTAGATATTGGCAATACCAACAATTACAGGTGGAAAGTGTTAAGCCTACCTGGCTGGAAAATAGATGGTATCACCCATATGTTCTGCCATTAGGAATATTAAACAGGACTGCAGTAAAATTTTATTTTAACAAAAAGATTGTGGTTAAATCATCATTTCCAGTAAATAAAACAGTATTTACATCTTGGCAGAGACCTACAACATATTAATAACTTTAGAAGTTATAGGCATGTATGGGCTGACCAAGTAAATAAGAAAAAAAGGTTGTGGGAAGTGAGAAATGGAGGAGAGAAGGTAGTGCTCAGGTTATGTCAGTTTCTAGCAGGTAGAGTGAGCACAGTTTATGTTCCATGAGACTATATACACTGTCAGCAGTTGCACCTTCCAAACATCAGTTTCTAGCAGGTAGAGTGAGCACAGTTTATGTTCCATGAGACTATATACACTGTCAGCAGTTGCACCTTCCAAAGAAGGGTGGGAGCTGGGAGATAACAAAATGGGAATTAAAATGATGCTTTCCAAAAAGAAACACAGTACTGCGGATGCTGGAATATCGAACACAATCAAATTTATTTTAGTCTACAATCAACTGGTTAAGCTCTTTCATCCATTAATATGGATTTCTTCAGAACCAGATATGACTACATCAAACAATCATTAAATAATACCCATGTGCAAAAACACTGTGGTGTGTTTTTACCCAGTCCTTATAACATGTGTAATCAAAAAGATTCTTCCTTAAAAAAACAGTTACTGTCTCATGAACTTATTTCATCTTCCCCTGAGTGACATGACATCATTTGTACAGTAGTTACACATAATAAACCACGGCAAAGCTGTGAAATGTTATAGTACAGAATTTATATGCCATTGTTTGTGTATGTCTTCACTTGGTGACAGTTAATACTTTGCGATAACAACCTAGATGATTTTTTATTAAAAATCTACCAACTAATGGTGGCATGATTAATGACAAAATAGTAAAAACCAAGGTGACAAATGATAAAAACAATCTGACATTCCTCTTGAAAACAGATAATGTGATTAATGTTCCACATATACAGATTTTAATTTTAATTTAATATTTAGATAAATGAACTGGCCTTTACAGACACAAAGATAAATATGTACGCAGACAACTTAGCATCATCATTTGACTAGTACATTTTTTGAGAAATGGGAGAAAACTGGAGTCACCCTTTGCAGATACAGGGAGATTATGCAGATGTCCATTGATACAGTAACCAGAGGTCAGGTATGAACCCCAGAATCTGCATCCTTAAAAGAAAGTTCTTATCACTTAACCAAAAGGTGATAAAGTATTGCTGAAATCCATTTCATCTGTGTGCTTCAGATTACTAGCATCATCAGTAATAACCTATTCATACACCTCAGTCAAGCTGGACAGTTGAGTCCTTTACAGAATTCAGTTCTGCTGCTGCATGTTTGTAGAAAATAAGAACTTGGTCTGTCCTGCAGACTGTTTATAAACATTTTCTCTTGCATGACCCCTGACACACACACACACACACACACACACACACACACACACACACACACACACACACACACACACACACACACACACACAAATTGCTCATGCAGACCTCTTCCACCATTTTGTACTCTACAGTGCATTTCTGGTTTCCAAGAAGAGACTACAGTTTTAATAGTGATACACAACGCATTATAGTTATAGGTTCCTAAATTGTTACTAGCCTAATGACCACTAGGGCCCTTACATGCCTAGCTGCACACCTCAATTAATTTGTATTGCAAGTATCATCATTGTATATGAGAGGGGCATTAGTAGCAAGGTAAATAAGGAATTTTTGGGGGGGGGGGTGTTAGGATAATACTTTGCTTTTTGATGGCTTTTGTCCATAAGGACATGGGGCCAGACTGGGGACAAATTTACAATTTCCTATCCAGTTGTTAAGGTATTCTTTGAATGGGGTCAGGGATGAACTCTGTTTTATACGGATGGGGAGCCTATTCCATATTGCAAGGATCCTTTGGAACACACAACTGTCTCCAGTACATCCTGTTTATATCAAAACAAAGTTCAGATGCTTGGATATAGTGTTTTAGTGTTTCTCCTGTTTGTTTTGCGCATGTTATACAGAACCATCAGGGCTGGGTCTAAGGAAGTCCTGTAAGCCAGGCAAAGATCCTTTGTCAGCAGCCTGTAGGAGACTGAATACACAGATATGGCCTTCAGGTAATCAGTGCTGGACAGGGGTATTTATGCCCTGGATTCTCCTGTTGAGGAACCTCTGTGTGGTCTCTCCAGCTGCTGCACGTGCTTTGTAAAGTACATGCCGAAGGGGGCATTGTACTCGGTAATTGGCTTTATAAGAAAATAATACAGGGATGTTATGACCTCCTTGTCCCTGGATGAGATAACCTTACTTATGAGGTGGGCCATGTAGAAAGCTTTCCATACAACGGAAGCAACATGGTGGTCAAAAGTCAGGTTGCTATCAACCTGGCTGCCCAAATCCCTCACAACTGACTGCATGCTTAGGACGTTATTAATGTGATAATATGTGATGATGTCACTTCCCCAAAGGAGATGATGATGCATTTTTTGGCATTCAGCCTGAGGCCATGTTTCTGGCACCACCAGTCATTTGTTTGGGTGAGACCCTCTTTGAGGACGTCCACATCACTTGGGGAATTGATAACTGCTCCCAGCTTGCAGTCATCAGCAAACTTGGTCAACCACAGCCCACTGGTTTTGGCCTGCATCTCAGAGAAGTATATCCCAAATAGCAGAGGCCCCAAGACCAATCCCCTGGAGTATGCTGCTCATTTCGGGTCTACTGCTTGAGGTGGCTTCCCCTATTTTGATTAGGTGGGTTCTATCAGTGAGCCAGTTTACTACCCATCTGGTAACATTTGGAATGATACCTAGTTGAGAGAGTTTATCTATTATGCTCGAGTAGGGAATAGTGTCAAAGGCTTTGGCCAGGTCAAGGTAGGTGGTGTGCACCATCTTGTCCAATGCTTTGGTGACTGTCTCAAAGTCAACCAGATTTAACAGACATGACCTCCCCTTGACAATGCCAAACTGTGTGGGGTCGAGTGTTTGGAGGTTGGCAACGTCCCTGTTAATGAGGTCCATGATAATCCATTCCATGGTCTTGCAGATCAGGCTAGTTAGGCTGTTGGGGCTATAATTTCCTAGATCGGTGGACACTCCACCTTTGTGTAAAGGGATGACAGTGGCAGTCCTCCACTCGGCTGGGACAAAGCCGGTACTCAGGCATTGGTTGAATAGGGTGCCTAATGGTGCTGCAAGTTCATGCCCGAGTTCATGTGGGATGCAGCCGGGAATGTTTTCAGGTCCCATGGAGGCTGTATTTTTTGCCTTTGAGAGGGCAGTGAGGACATGTTCCCCTAGAGAAAAGGGGAGGGGGCAGGTGCTGAGGATGTCCTGATTTACTGATGGGGGGACAGAGGGGTGACGTTTATGCTGAATCTGTCAGCCAGTAGGTTGGCTATATCTACAGCATTTTTGTATGTGGTGCCCTTGACCACCAGGTGCTTCCTTTGAGATTGCGGACATATGTGAAGAAGGCCTTATGATTGTCTCTAGTAGATGTGGCCAATTTGGAGTCTAAGTTGGCTTTACAGGATTTCACTAGTGCTCTTATTTGCTTTTTCAGGCTAAGGAGAGATTGCTTCCAATTGGGCACCTGCTCCTTCTTGGTCCTAGACTGCATTTTTTTCCTTTTGTTATATACTTTATTGCAGATGTTCACCAGACAGGTTTACTCTTCCTTGCTGTGGATGATTTTGTCCTGTTGGGTATTCCTGATTCCATGCGTCTATATAAATGCTCGTATAGTACTTTGGTATAGATTTGGATATTGGTGCCAGTTCCTACAGAGGAGAAAGAAGCTGTGAAACTGTTTACACATTCCTCAGGAGATTGTAATCAGCTTTGGAGAAGTTTTTTTGTTTGACCCTAGCTAGAGGGTGTCAGGGGAGATGGTGACTTCGAAAGTGACTGCTTTATGGTTGGATCTTGCCAGGGAGGATGATACTGTACGGGGTGATGCAGTGGTTACTCATGCTGGTTTATACCAAGTCCAAGATAGTATCACCTCTTGTTGGGGTATTGACTAGCTGTTCCAAAGCATTTGCATTGATAAAATCGAGGAATCTCTGGGCATTTGAGTTCTGGCATGAGTAATTTTTCCAATCTATGGTTGGGTAGTTAAAGTCATCCAAAATCAGGGTAAAAGGTTGAATCATGACAGATTTGAAGAGGTGTAGATAGGTGGAGTGGGCATCTTGAGTCAAATTTGGGGGCTTGTAGCTAGCTATGATTTGAATAGGGGTCTTGTCAATGGTTAACTGCACTTGGAGTGTCTCCTGTGATTATATATATATATATATATATATATATATATATATATATATATATATATATATATATATATTGAAACTCCACTTCCTTTGGCTTTGCTGCCCACAGTTTGGGGTCTGAATGTATGATAGGTTGAGAAACCAGGTAAGGCTGGGTTGCTCTTCGCAGCTTTGAATCAGGTTTCTGTGACTTTGTTAGATGTCAGCATCTTCCAGCATTAAGAATGCTTGCAATAAGTGCAGTTTCATGTTTAGACTCCTAGCGTTTAGCAGCATGACCTTTAATTTGCATTTTGTTGAAATGTTGGTAGCATCAACCTCATGACTTTTCCCTAAAAAAGACACTATTGGGGAGACAAGGGCCTTTGCCAGAAGCCTGAAGCCCAAGTGGGACAGATGCAGGTCATCTCTAGCAAAGCATTGTGGTCTGTCAATCATATATTCCCAGGCTGACAGGTGCCAGATCCCCCTGGAATGACACCAGAAACTAAGCCAATTGTTAAAATCAATCATTTTCTGTTTGTATCGAGGCATTATTCTGGGCGACGGTAGAATGCTGCTTAAGGCTAGGGTCATACCTGCCTGGGACACATATTCAGCGAGCTCAATCATGTCTCTCTTCAAATAGTCTAGGATGGTACATCTCAAGTCGCTCACGCCAACATGGACTATGATAGTCATAACAGTACTTGTTGTTGAGAGACATGAGTGCATGTGTGATATGGCAGATTCTGACACCTGACAAACAACTAACCGTGACTTTCTCCTTATCCAGCCTGGTGAGAGGCACATCTTTCTGTCTCACAATGGAGTCTCATATGACTAATATGTTGGGTTTATGGTTAGGCCTTAGTGGTTGCGAGACACAGGTGTGTGGAATATGCATGGTATTTGGAGTGGAGCTAAGAACTAGCTGTATTCAACTGGACGTATAAGAGAATTTAAGTACCTTTATCTGCACTTTTTTTTTCAGAAAATACAGTATTTAAATTGATTTTAACTGTGTTTCAGGAATATTAACTGAACTGAAAGTTTTGACTCTGCTCTTCAGTTAGTCCCACCTACCCTCCCTGTTTTTGTTTTGGTGTTAATCTTAGTGGCCTTGAAACTGCCCGCCCCTCTTGTAAATTTGTGTTTGGATACTCCTTCTGGGCCCATCTCATTTGCTCACTCAAATGAGTGCAGTGAGATCATATTCTGATTTCAGGCACTCCTACTGTGTACAAAGAGAGCATATGGGAAACAGAAAAAAAAATTTAAGCTTGTTTCCTGCCTTCCTGTTAAGTGGTATAGACTATTTGTAGGCTTCTGAGCACCCAAGCCCTTCTGTGTTGGAGGGAAGCCTTCTAGCTTAGTTTTTTTTTCTTATAACCAGCCAGTTTTCTAGTTTCAACACTCAAATCTGTTTCTTTGATCTCAGCACTTGTTCAGAAAAAAAAAAAATTCATCTGCTTTTACTGTACTTGTGTTTCTACCTACTTTATTTTACTTTTGCATCATTTTAAAAGTACTCAATTGTATTTATTACTGCTTGGTGTAACTCATTCTAAGCCTTTTGGTTTAAACACTTGGGATTCGGACCAGTTGTTTTGCACTGAGAGGGTCTGTGGTCTGCACTGTAGTGGCAGAACAGGTAGCTTACATCCTTCTAGGTTGGGAACTGCTGATTGAGGGCTCAGTGTCTGTTATTCTAAAAGTGTATTAATTCTGGTTTAAGCACTTGGGCTTTCAGGCCAGTTATTTTACATTAAGAGGGTTCGTGGTCTGCACTCTTGTGGGAGGAGAGGCTGGACTCTGCCCTTCTGAGCTGGGAATTTCTGGTTAAAGGCTTATAGTGCATGCATATCTGAACTGCTTCTTACTGAAGTTGGTGCGCCTTGTTTGCTGTGGCATAGACTGGATTCGGGCCTGCTGGATCTAGCTTTGTTTGTGTAACTTGAGCACTAATCCAGGCATTCTCTAAAGTATTCAATTGTATTTATTACTGCTTGGTAGTAACTTGATTAAAGTGTAGCTATCATTCTAAATCTTTTGGATTAAGCACTTGGGCTTCAGACCAGTTGTTTTACATTAGGAAGGTTTGTGGCATGCACTGTGGTGGCAGGACAGGTAGCTTTCATCCTTCTAAGTTGGGAACTGCTGATTCAGAGCCCGGTGTCTGTTATTCTTAAAGTGTATTAGTTCTGGTTTAAGCACTTGGGCTTCAGGCCAGTTATTTTACATTAAGAAGGTTCGTGGTCTGCACTCTTGTGGGAGAAGAGGCTGGACTCTGCCCTTCTGAGCTGGGAATTTCTGGTTAAAGGTTTATAGTGCCTGAATATTTGAACTGTATCTTACTGAAATTGGTACACCTTGTTTGCTGTAGCATAGACTAGATCCAGGCCTGCTGAATCTAGCTTTGTTTATATGCTTGTTGTTTGTTTGCTTGTTATTTCCCTGGAATGCTAATTCCACCTAATACGCGGCTTCTCAGCGCTTCTGTGGATCACTAGTGATATCTGCATTGCTTACTGTACTTATTTCCTTGTTTCACTTAAGAGAAAGTTACTGTTTGTCGTTTTTGCATTTAAGTTACCTGTAACACATTACACTTAAGTTACCTGGCACTTGCTCACTAAAGCAATTATATAAGCCAGCACTAAAAATTAAAAGCACTACACCCTCACTCCCCACTGGCCCTTGTTTTCAATTATAAAGGAATTCCCAATATTATTCTAGCATGCCCAAAGGTTAGTTGTCAATCTCCTCTCTGGTCCAGCTGGTGAATCTGGGAATCTTGAGGCAATGTTACAACTGCCTCATGTACACAGACAACCTTCTCCTCCTCCCAACAAATTCCAACACATGTGAGAGATGCAACCATATAGCCAAACTGGAGGCTAAGCTCTCTCAACTCAGTACTGGCATAACCAGTCAGGAGGAGAAGGAAACCACACTCACTACAATTCCAGTCTCACATAGACCTACCACGACAGCAAACCAAACACATAATCACACAAAAACATACTCGGAGGCTCTAAATAAAGATCTGCCTAAGCAGCAGAGACCCCCAAAGCAGACACCCAAGCAACCGCTACCCCAAAACAAAACACGTGCAACACATATCTCACAAAGCCAGTGTGCCAAACAGTCACAGCCCTTAAGACTAAACAACACACCTGATACACTTGTAATAGGTGACTCTATAGTCAGGCATACTGACGTCCCGCTCACCAGGCTGAACAAGGAGAGGGCCACGGTGAGCAGCCTGTCGGGCGCTAGGATCCGCCACATAACACAAGCACTCAGGTCACTCAAGGCAAGTACAAATATGACTCAGTCATTGTCCATGCTGGTGTGAATGACCCGAGACGTACCTCCCTGGACTACATGAAAAGAGACATAGAGGAGCTCTCTGAGCATGTAGCCCAGGCCGGTATGACCTTGACCTTGAGTAGCATCTTACCCTCACCAAGAATGATGCCACAATATGAAGACAAGATGATCAATTTCAACAACTGGCTTAAGTACTGGTGTCACTCAAAGGGGATCCAATGCCTGTCAGCTTGGGATGATATACTCGACAAGCCACGATGCTTCGCTAGGGATGGCTTGCACCTGTCACCCCTGGGCTTTCGGATATTGGCAAAGGCTATTGCTACCCCCATAGTGCCTTTTTTAGGCAAGGCTCAAAAGACAAACCCACCTCCATAGGTATCACAAGGGATAAGAAACTAAGAGTAATGCTACTCAATGCCAGAAGTCTAAACCTCAAGATGCACGCACTCGAAACTCTCCTTAGCATGGAGAACATCGATATCTGTGCAGTAGCAGAAACCTGGTTCAGGGCTCCCGAGAGCACCCCAGCACTACCAGGTTATACCTCATACCATGCTTTTCGGCCCCAAAACTTGGAACGAACCACAAAAGGAGGGGGAGTATCGATATTCAAAGATACCCACACCTCCAGGTTGGTGGCAAAGCACGAAGCATCAGAGACTATCCATGTGCAACTAACAGTGGGTAAAACTGCCTTCCAGTTTATAGCCTGCTACAGACCACTCTCCCAAACCCAGGAACCCCACTCGGCCTTCCTGAGAACACTGGAAAATATGAAGGTCTCTCCAAACACCATTATATTGGGCAACTTCAACTACCCAAACATAGACTGGGAGCATTACTCTAGCTCCAACACCCTAGCCCAAAGGTTCCTAGAATTTATAAACTCAAATGCTATGGAACAACTTGTTACTACTCCCACAAGAGGGGAAAACATACTGGACCTGATCATCACCAACATGGGGACTCTATGCTCCAGACCAGAAGTGTATCCCTCACTGGTAAGATCAGACCATAAACTAATCTCACTGGATATTCACATCCCGACCCCACCCCTGCCCAGAAAACCACAGTGAAAAACTTCTCTAAAGCAAATTTCACACTCCTCAAAACCGAGGTGGAATCCTTCAAAGCCCCCGGGCCTGTGGAAAATACGGCCCAGACCGCAGAATCCTTTATAAACTCATTCTATGAACACCTTCAGGAATGCATGGATCATGCAATACCAAATAAAACCAAGACCCAATCCTCCAAAGGCAGACATCCTGTCTGGTGGACCCCAGCCATAAACAAACTATAAAATAGAAGGAGGAAGCTACTAAATGATAGAGCAAAATCCCAAAAAGGGAAGGCATCACTGATCAGTATTAGCAAAAAACTACGGGCACTCATAAAATTGTCTAAGGCCAGCTTTGAGAGAAAAATTGCACAGGACACTCAGGATAATCACAAGGCTTTCTTTAGTTATGTTAGGAACCTGGGTGGTAATTCCCAGATATGCTCAGAATTAGTCCAAAATGACAAAAAATACACCGAACCCACAGACATTGCCAACATCCTAGCTGACAGGTTCAGCGCAAACTTCTCCCCCCCATCCCCACCAAAAGAGCAAATATCTATCCCAGCAGAGTGCTGCCCCCCTGACATCTCAGATGCTCAGGTAAGAGCTGCCCTCTCCAAAGCAAAAAACACAGCATCAATGGGACCAGATGGTGGCCCGGGCTGCGTCCTACATGAACTCCAAGAAGAGCTAAACCCAAACATAAAACTACTGTTCATTCTCAGCCTTACTACAGGATATGTGCCCAAAGAGTGGCGTACAGCAACAGTGGTCCCTCTCCATAAAGGTGGTGCCTCAACGGATCCTGGAAACTATCGCCCCATAAGCCTGACTAGCTTGGTCTACAAAGCTATGGAAAGGATAATCATGGACCTCATAAATAAAGACATTGGGGACCTACAGACACTGGATCCTACCCAGTTTGGCTTTGTTAAGGGCAGATCCTGACTCTTAAACCTGGTTGATTTCTTTGAAACAGTCACCAAGGCCATTGACGAGGGGAAGGTGGTCCACATAGCCTACCTGGACCTCGCAAAAGCCTTCGATACAATACCCCACTCGGGCATTATATATAAGCTCACCAGCTTAAATATAAACCCCTATGTCACTAGATGGATTGCAAACTGGCTCAAGGACAGAACCCACATGGTTAGAATTGCTGGAGCCATGTCAGACACCAAACCAGTTACAAGTGGTGTCCCACAAGGCTCAGTCCTGGGACCTCTCTTGTTCGGTATATATTTCTCAGAGGTACAGGCCAACACGGAAGGACTGTGGCTGACCAAGTTCGCAGATGACTGCAAACTGGGCGCCATAATCGACTCTCCAGCCGACACAAGCATCCTCCAAAAGGGCCTCATAGAAACAGACAACTGGTGCCAGAGTCATGGCCTCAAGCTAAATGCCAAAAAGTGTATACTCATCCCCTTTGGCAAAGTGCCCACAAATTACCACATAGGTGGTAATCCATTAAGTACAGAAGAAGTAATTAGGGACCTGGGGACCCAAGTTGATGGCATTCTCTCATTTGACAACCACGTGGCCAAAGTGGTTAGAAAAACATTTTATATAGCCCACCTAATCATGAAGGGATTCACATCTAGATCAGGGGAGGTCATCGTGCCTCTTTACTAAGCCCTCATTAGGCCCATAATTGAGTACAATGCCCCTTTTGGGATGTACCTTACCAGACACCTGCAGCAACTGGAAAGACCCCAAAAGTACCTCACCAAGAGGATCAAAGGGCTCAAACAGATGCCATATGCTGCCCGGTTAAAGAAACTCCAGCTCTACTCAGTGGCATACTGCCTGTTCAGAGGCGATCTGTGCCTGACGTATAAAGCCATGTCCAACCCGGAATTAATGGACATGCTGCACCTCAGAAAATCCAAATCCCATCGAGCTCTGGCTCGAGAGACTTGAACCTCAGCACTGAAATAAATAGGACATGCTGGAGGGACAGATTCATAACCCAGAGGCTCCCTTCACTCTGGAATAAAATCCCAGTCCAGGTTAGGCAGAGTCCCTCATTGACTCTCTTCAAGAGGAATCTTGATGAGTGGATGGGAGATCGTAGGTTTACCCCGGGTATCACTTCTGTGTCACTGTTAGACAGAGGCACAGTATACTAACCTCGAAAAAGGGCATAGCAAAATAAATTTAAAATGGGTGGTGAAAGCCAAACACATTCTGGCTAGGCTTATAAATGCCCTAGGGCAGATAGCCTAGTATGAACCTATGAACCTATGAGGGTTGTGGAGTTGGTGTGTTTTTGCCTTCAATGTCTCCTTTGTTTGGGTTTGTTTATGTTGAGAACCTTTGCATATGTTGGCATGTGTTGTTCATAGGTTCATAGGTTCATACTAGGCTATCTGCCCTAGGGCATTTATAAGCCTAGCCAGAGTGTGCGTGGCTTTCACCACCCCTTAGGATGAGAATACTATACCCATTAGTTTGCTGTGCCTCTGTCCAGCAGTGACACAGAGATGATTCCCGGGGTAAACCTACGATCTCCCATCCACTCGTCAAGATTTCTCTTGAACAGAGTCAGTGAGGGGCTCTGCCTCACATGGACTGGGATTCTGTTCCATAGTGTAGGGAGTCTCTGGGTGATGAATCTGTCCCTTCAGCACGTCCTATTTATATCCGTGTTGAGGTTTAAGTCTCTTGCTCGTGGCTCTGGTGGATATGGATTTATTGAGGGGGAGCATGTCCATTAATTCCGGGTTGGACATGGCCTTGTATGTCAGGCACAAATCACCTCTGAGCAGACGGTATGCGACTGAATAGAGCTGGAGTTTCTTCAGTCGGGCAGTGTATGACATATGTTTGAGCCCCTTTATCCTTTTGGTGAGGAACTTTTGGGGTCTTTCCAACTGCTGCAGGTGTCGGGTAAGGTACATTCCGAATGGGGCATTGTACTCAATCATTGGTCTGATAAGTGAAGAGTACAGGGGTACAATGACCTCTCCTGATCTGGATGTGAATCCCTTCATGATCAGGTGGGCAATGTAGAAGGTCTTCCTAACCACTTTGGCAATGTGAGTGTCAAAAGAGAGGTTACTGTCAACTTAGGTCCCCAGGTCCCTGATAACTTCTTCCGTGTTTAATGGATTACCACCTATGTGGTAATTAGGGGTTACCTTGTTTTTCCCAAAGGGTATGAGTATACATTTTTTGGCATTTAGCTTAAGGCCATGGCTCTGGCACCAGTTATCCATTTCTATGAGACCTCTATGGAGGATGTCTGTGTCTGATGGAGTGTCAATTATGGTACCCAGTTTGCAGTCATCTGCAAATTTTGTCAGCCACAATCCCCCTATGTTTGCCTGCACTTCATAAAAGTAAATGCAGAACAAGAGGGGGCCCAGGACTGAGCCCTGTGGGACACCGCTCGTGACCGGCTTAGAGTCTGACATGGCACCAGCAACTCTAACCCTGTGGGTTCTGTCCTTGAGCCAGTTTGCAACCCATCTAGTGACATATGGGTTTACATCTAAGCTGGTGAGCTTTTCTATGATGCCCGAATGGGGTATTGTGTCGAACGCTTTTGCTAGGTCAAGGTAGGCTGTGTGAACTACCTTACCCTCATCAATGGCCTTAGTGACTGTTTCGAAAAAGTCGACCAAGTTCAAGAGGCAGGATCTGCCCTTGACAAAGCCAAATTGGGTAGGATCCAGTGTCTGTAGGTCCCCAATGTCTTTATTACGAGTTCCATTATGACCCTCTCCATAGCTTTGCAGACAAGGCTCGTCAAGCTTATGGCGCGGTAATTTCCAGGGTCCGTAGAAGCACCGCCTTTGTGGAGTGGGACCACAGTTGCCGTACGCCATTCTTTGGGTACGTATCCTGTAGTAAGGCTAAGATTAAACAGCAGCTTTATGTGTGGGTTTAGTTCCTCATTGAGTTAGTGTAGCACACAGCCGGGGACACCGTCCGGTCCCATTGATGCTGTGTTTTTTGCTTTAGAGAGAGAGCAGCTCTCACCTGGGCATCTGAGATGTTTGGGAGGCTAGACTGTGGTGGGATAGATATTTATCCTTTTGGGGGGGGAGGGAGAGGAGAAATTTGCACTGAACCTGTCTGCCAGTATTATAGGTTTATAGATAGGTTTATAGATTAGTACTAAGCTAACTGCCATTGCGAGCTATTTTAAGCCTAGCCAATTATCCCTTGTGAGACTCAAACCCTGCACCTTGTGTTTGTAAGGCAAACACTTTAAATATTAGGCCACCCTCCCACCCCCAAATAAACCGTCTCTGCAAGGCTCAAACCCAGGACCCTGTACACTATAGTCACAGTAGTTAACCACTAAGCCATCGCAGGAATTATAGATTAGTACTAAGCTAACTGCCATTGCGAGCTATTTTAAGCCTAGCCAATTATCCCTTGTGAGACTCAAACCCTGCACCTTGTGTTTGTAAGGCAAACACTTTAAATATTAGGCCACCCTCCCACCCCCAAATAAACTGTCTCTGCAAGGCTCAAACCCAGGACCCTGTACACTATAGTCACAGTAGTTAGTATGTTGGCAATGTCTGTGGGTTCACTGATTTTTGTATCATTTTGGACTAATTCTGAGCATATCTGGGAGTTTCCACCCAGGTTTCTAACATAGCTAAAGAAGGCCTTATGATTGTCTTTTGTGTCTTTAGCGATTTTTCTCTCAAAGTTGGCCTTGGATTATTTTATGAGTGATCGTAGTTTTTTGCTAGTATTGATTAGAGATGCCTTCCCTTTTAGGGATTTTGCTCTGTCATGTAGTAGCTTTCTCCTCTTGTTGTAGAGTTTGTTTATGGCTGGGGTCCACCAGACCGGGCGCCTGCCTTTGGTGGAAAAGGTCTTGATTTTATTAGGGATTGCTTGATCCATACATTCCTGGAGGTGCTCGTAGAAGGCATTTGTAATGGTTTCAGCAGCGTGGGTTGTGGTTTCCACTGGTTCGGGGGCCTTGAAGGATACCACTCCAGTCTTAAGAAGTGTGAAGTTTGCTTTTGAGAAGTTCTTCACTGTGGTCTTTTGCTGGGGTTGGGGCGGGATGTGGATCTCCAGTGAGATTAATTTATGGTCTGATCTCACCAATGAGGGATATACTTCCGGTGTGGAGCATTTTGTCCCCATGTTTGTGATGATCAGGTCTAGTATATTTTCTCCTCTTGTGGGAATGGTGACTAGTTGTTCCATAGCATTTGAGTTTATGAACTCCAGGAACCTTTGGGCTAGGGTGTTGGGGCTTGAGTAATGTTCCCAGTCTATGTTTGGGTAGTTGAAGTCACCCAATATGATGGTGTTTGGAGAGACATTCATACTCTCCAGTGTCTTCAGGAAGGCTGTGTGGGTTTCCTGAGTTTGAGAGGGTGGTCTGTAGCATGCTACAAACTGTAGGGCAGTTTTACCTATTGTTAATTGCACCTGGATGGTCTCCAATGCTTCGTGCGTTGCCACTAACCTGGAGGTGTGGGTATCCTTTATGAATATGGATACTCCCCCTCCTTTTGTGGTTCGGTCCGGATTTTGGGGCCGGAACGCATGATATGAGGTATAACCTGATAGTGCTGGGGTGCTCTCAGGAGCCTTGAACCAGGTTTCAGTCACAGCACAGACATCGATGTTCTCCATACTGAGGAGGGTTTCGAGAGCGTGCATCTTGAGGTTTAGACTTCTGGCATTGAGCAGTATTACCCTTAGTTTTTTTCCATTTTTGTTTTCTAGGGCGGTAGGTTTATCATTTGAGCCTTGCCTAAAAAAGGCACTATGGGTGTGGCAAGAGCCTTTGCCAATATCCGGAAGCCCAGGGGTGACAGGTGCAAGCCGTCCCTTGCAAAGCAGCGTGGCTTGTCAAGTATGTCATCCCAGGCAGACAGACATTGGATCCCCTTAGAATGACACCAGTAATTAAGCCAATTATTAAAGCTGATCATTTTGTCTCTGTATTGTGGCATCATTCTTGGTGAGGGTAGGATACTGCTCAGGGTCAGGGTCATACCGGCCTGGGCTACATAATCTGAGAGCTCCTCTATGTCTCTTTTCATGTAGTCCAGGGAGGTACGTCTCAGGTCGTTCACACCGGCATGGACAATGACTGAGTCATACTTGTACTTGCTGTGGAGTGACCTGAGTGCTTGTGTTATGTGGCGGATTCTAGCGCCCGACAGGCAGCTTACTGTGATCTTTTCCTTGTTCAGTCTGGTGAGTGGGACGTCAGTGTGTCTGACTATGGAGTCACCTATAACAAGTGTGTCTGGCATTGTGTTTGGCCTTAAGGGCTGTGACTGTTTATCACACTGACTTTGAGAACTATGTGTTGCATGTCTTATGTCTTGAGGTGGCAGCTGCTTGGGTGTCTGCTTTGGAGGCCTCTGTAGTTTTGGTAGATTTTTGATCAGTGCCTCCAAGTATGTCTTCGTGTGTTTATGTGTTTGTTTTGCAGTTGTGATAGTTCTATGTGAAACTGGGTTTGTGGTGTGCGTGGTTTCCTTCTCCTCCTGTCTGGTCTTGCCAGTCCTGAGTTGAGAGAGCTCAGCCTCCAGTTTGGCTATATAGTTGCATCTCTCACATGTATTTGTGTTTTGTGGGAGAAGGAGTGGGTTGTCTGTGTACATGAGGCAATTGTAACATTGCCTCAAGATGCCCAGATTCACCAGCTGAACAGGAGAGGACGCTAGCAACTGACCCTTCGACATGCTAGAAAAAGTGAAAAAGTTTGCTGTGTAACTGAGTCAGAAGGGACCTATAGGGAAATGGGTGCTCAAGGGGATTCTAGGCTAATGTAGTACTTTGTTTAGTATACAAGTACTTTACCTATATAAAAATGCTTTAGGAGCAAGTGCTGAGCTTTTGAGATAGAGAATAGACTGTTTAGATTGCAAGTAGAGAAGTTCTAAGGGAAAAATTGAAGAGCAGACTTTACGGGGCCAGAAATAGTTTAACCTTGTTTAACCGGCACTGCCCGATGGTGCTCTATGGGCAACTCCGCGCTAAATCACGCTAAAGCGGGCTTTATAGCAGGGGGGTTGAAAAGAGCTAGGAATTGACCAAAAATGGCCAATAGACTACAAGTTTCTGGCTGGAACCACTGCTCTAGGGACAAATAGGCTGCTCAGTGCTCCTCACTCCCACTGGTGAACAAAGAAGCTTCCCTTTATCCAAACAAGGATACGGAATAGCACAGGAACCAAGCCAAAGCCCAGAGATCAGCAAACTCTGAAGACTGGACTATTCTAGTTCAGTAAGGTGGGAAAACAAGATATTTTTTTTTTTTTTTTTTTGCAGAAAACAGAGGAAAAACAGACAGTAAATGCTATAAATGCTTTTAAACGGCTAGCACACTTGAGTGTGTTAGCCTACAGGTAAAATTAAGCAACAAATAACTTTTTTAAAAGTGCAAAACAGTTAATCAACACAAAAACAGTTTAAATAGAATGCAGAGCTGTATAAACAGGCAAAAATGCAGTCGCTAAGCAGTAAATAATCAAAAAGCCAGAAAAAAAATACTTAAAATCAGGAAAAAGTCACTCTTTTGCTCTCTGCTGCTTGTAGAACTCTGCAGGACACCACGAGGAGCGGTGCTGAGTTGAATACAAGCGAAAAAGCGTGCTAAAGCGGGCTTTATTACAGGGGGCTGAAAAGAGCTAGGAATTGACCCAAAATGGCCAATAGACTACAAGTTTCTGGCTGGAACCACTCCTCTAGGGACAAATAGGCTGCTCAGTGCTCCCCACTCCCACTAGTGAACAAAGACGCTTCTTTTTATCCAAATAAGGATATGGAATAGCACAGGAACCAAGACAAAGCCCAGAGATCAGCAAACTCTGAAGACTGGACTATTCTAGTTCAGTAAGGCGGGAAAACAAGATTTTTTTTTTTTTTTCTTTTTTGCAGAAAACAGAGGAAAAACAGACAGTAAATGCTATAAATGCTTTTAAACGGCTAGCGCACTTGAGTGTGTTAATCAAGATACTTATATTTTTAGCTCAGTTGCGGTCAACAACTTCTCCAGTCTACACTGTGTGTAAAGACAGAAATTGTAGTTGTGGGTGGTGTTTGAGGTGTGCTGATTGTACTGACAACCTTCTCAGTGCCAGATATACTGGCATGTGAGGGCGAGAACATACACTCTAGGTTTTTAATGTAATTACATCTCTCATAAAGTGTGTCCTTGGGTGGTAGCAGTAGATGGTTGTCCATATACATGAGGCAGTTGCTACACTGTCTCAGGATGCCCATACCAACCAGGCTAGCAGGAGAAACCATAAGAAATTGTCCATCCATATTTGTCAGAATCTGAGGGAGAAAGGCCAGGGAGACCTAAGGGGTAGGCCTAAAGCCCAAGTGCTTAAACCAAAACTAAGAGGCTTAGAATAACACTTACAATTTCAACAGGCTATAAATGCGCAGTAATAAATGCAACAGAAAAGTTGTAATTGAACACTTTAGAGAACATGTAGCAGCAAGTAGCAGAAAAAAAAGATGAAGTAATAGAGTAGGAGTGTATAAGCAGCTGAATAAAGTGTTTTTTTTTTTTTTTTTTGCATTATATTTTTGGTCTGTTCCTCATAAAAATTCTGTTTTTGACAAATCACTGGGATGAGCCAAGGATTAAAGTTATTAAATAAATGACATGCATTTGAGTTTCAGACTTGATATCCTGCAGAAAATATATTCTAACACAAATCCTGTTATTCTAGCAACTTTCTAAGTGTGTGTGTGTGTGTATGTGTCAGAGAGAGAGAGAGAGAGAGAGAAATGCCCTAGTTAGATCTAGCAGGTGGAATTTATTGTCAAGTGCATTTTCAAGGAATTGTGAGCTTCAAGGGAAGAAAAGATTACTGCTGCTCATGCTTAGTCTGCTTAAAATGTACAACTGTTTTGTTTAGCAAATGATATCATTATCGTGGTATAGAATTTTAAAGCAGTGTTAACACAGCAGGTAGCATACTTGCATCTTGATGCAAAGGGCTATAGGTTCCAGTCCTACAGCATGTACATTTGTATTTTAAGGGGATATAGTACTGCAGCGTCCTTAGTATGTGCTCCTTTGGATGAGACACCTAATAACTATGAACCTGTTTTTCAGCTTGCCACTTATTCCCTGTTGCAATATTCTAGCTTACCATTTCTTTTAATATAACCTAGGCAATTTATTCTTCAAGGGCAACAGACACTGAATTTGTAAATGAAACACTGAAATATAAAGTTGTTTTCTAGCAACAACCTCTTCATTGGTTTCAGATCTCTTTAATGTGGAATTATTCAGATGACTTTTACTTCTGCAGAGATTCTGCATACTGATTGATATTGGTGGATTGTATGAACCTGTTTTTCAGCTTGCCACTCATTCCCTATTGCAATATACCAGCTTACCATTTCTTTTTATGTAACAAAGGCTATTTATTCTTCAAGGGCAACAGGCACAGAATTTGTAAATGAAACACTGAAATTTAAAGTTTTTTCTAGCAACAACCTCTTCGCTGGTTTCAGATCTCTTTAATGTGGAATTATTCAGATGACTTTTACTTCTGCAGAGATTCTGCATATTGATTGATATTGGTGGATTGTATGACAGAAGTTTGAGTGGCCCTTTATGGTTGAAATGTTCTGAATTGGGCAGGTTGTCATTATTGGTTCATATGATTTGTTTCATTGCTTAAAGGAAAAATGCTCAGAACTATAAATTTAAAACACACTCTAACAAGTGGTACTGTATTATACAAGGGATATAATTCAATTATTATGTAGCATAATTAATACAGTCAGGAAGGTGAATCAAAGAACTTTTGCATGGTTCTAAAATTGTGTGCAAGGAGCCTATGATTTGGAAACAGGCCAAAGGTAAACCTACCCTGCCACTGGCCAGATGCATGTTCATTGAATCTGGGTTTCGATGCTGTTTCAGTAAATGTAGAGTTTTAATGCTAAGTCTGTTTTCATTGTAAGACTATTGCTTTGTTTAGGTTTAGTAAATATCTATCAGTGTTTGTGCTATAAAATTTGAAATAAAAGTTGTAAGTGAAATCCAGATATCTGTAATCATTGTAGAAGTAAAGCATAAAACAGTATGCACACAAAGATTTGAACAGTTATGACAAATGGGGAGAAATAGCCAAGTAATGGGACACTGGAATGGTTGTGTGGGCGGGGGCAGCACAGGGGGTGGGACTGGATGGGCGGGGCTGGGGCTTGGGTTTGCACTCTCCCCCCTTGCAAAAAATCCTGCGGGCTCCCTTGGCTGAAAGGATACCAAGTTGTAAACATCACAGATCCTTTCATGCGAAAAAAGCAGAGGTGGAGAAAGGTCATGCTCAAAGTCAGTCATGGTGGATCGGCCGAACTAAGAAATATAAATTTGCAAACTTGGACTTAAGTATCTCCCTAAAGCATGGCATCGTAATATCTAGTTATCTGGACTTTATGGGCAGTTATGCAACACTTTTATGTGTACATAATGCAAGCCCATCCGTTCTATTTTGTAAATAAACTGAAAGGGAAACGCACCTCTTGAAAATCCACAAAGCCATAGGTTCGAAATGGCACATCCTGAAAGGTATTTACATCTCCTCGGTCTATTTGGTTTCCAATCGGCCGTTATCAATCGGTTTGATCCGTCCCATTTACTATCAAATTGCTTACGTTCTGGGATTGAAGACCACACTGTTTCAGGGATAGCGAACCAACCAAGCCTCAGTCTCGTGCAACAAAAGTGACAACGAGTGACATAAACATTATTGGATGACAAAAAGTTGGAACTCCTCAAAGCCCACAGCGCACCGCTTAGTCGATTCTGCAGCAAACACTTTTCTACAGTGCCAGTAGCAATCAGGCTGTAGATCCTCCGCATTTTGTTCTGTACCCATAGGGATAGCTTACTGCCTACTGTAATTGCTGCCATAGCTTACCCAAGGAATGTCTGTCTCCTTCAACAGTCTTTAAACCAACCATCACCCAAGAACATCAATAAACTGGCATTTTCTGATAGCCACTTCAAAGTTCGCAACTCGGTAGCGCATGACGTCATCGCGCAAGTTCTTCCTGGAAGGACTGGATGTATTAGTTAGTCACATAAAGATTTTAGATTGTTTAAAGTGGGGAATCATACCTAGTCGACCTCTTCGCCCAAGAAATCTGGACAAAGCCATACATAATGGGGACAAAGGTCCAAAAGTAGGGACTCGTTTTAAATATTTTACTTAGAAAGTTGCTTGAATAACAGACTTTGTGTTTGCATGCATTTTCTGAAGGATACGAAGTTGCTCTGTCGGCTTTTCCCGGTTAGGGGTCGCCACAGCGGAACTCCGGTCCGCTAATGATTGGCAGTTGATTTTTACGGTGCCGAGATGCCAGCCCAACGCCCAACCTTCAATGAAGGCACGCACATTCACGCATGTCTTTCGAACGCCGCTTGACCTCGAGGAGATCACGAAATCTGAAACTCAAATGCATGTAGGGTTACCACCTGTCCCACTTTTCAAGGGACACCTCTTTGGACAGTTCTGTCCTACAAAAAAAGTGAAAAAATGGCAAATGTCCTGAGATTTTAGGACAAAGATATTAGTTCTTTAGTGGTGGGTTAAACTAATGGCAGGCATTGTATTTGTAGACGTCTTTTACTTAAGAAAATGAATGGTAATCCTCTTAATTCACCCCAGGGATCACGTCAGTCTAGTCAGGGTTCCAGGGAAGTAAATAGTGTGGGAAGAAATAGCCAGGGAATAGTTGCATAAAACAGTTATTTTGTATCTGAAACACCCAAATGTTATGAGAAACAGAATAAGCAACTAAAATGCTGCAAGAATAAGCTTTTATTTTGGCAAAAAAAGTGAAATTCTGTCCTTTGTACTGGCCATGGGTATGTTTTGCCCTGCAAAATCTGACATTTCTACATAGAATGTCCCACTTTGGGCATTTGAAAGGGTAGCAACCCTAAATGCATGTCATTATTTAGTGACTTTAATCCTTACATCGTAACAATGATTTGTCAAAAAAAACACAATTTTTATGAGGAACAGACCAAAAATATTAAAAAATCTGGATATTATGCGAAAATCTGTACATTTGAGAGACATGGGGATAATGTAATAGCAAAGCTTAATAATAAGAAGTAAGTATGATATTAAATTATTTTGATGCTATTATCGTAAGTAGCACATACACATGCCTTACAAATGTTTCTGATTTTGGCTCAGTAGCCTCGGGTGATCCGCTGTGGCGACCCCTAACTGGGAAAAGCTGAAAGAAGAAGAAGAAACCTCACAGCAAGAGTTTCTTAGGTTCGATTCTCGGCCGGGACCAGAGTTCCTTCAGTGTGGAGTCTGCATGTCATCCTTGCTGTTCTGTAAATGATAAAGACATGCAGGTAGGTGCGTGTGCCTTCCATGAAGGTTGGGTGTCGGGCTGGCAACTAGGCACCATAAAAATCCACTGCCAATCATTAGCAGACCGGAGTTCCACTGTGGCGACCCCTCACTGGGAAAAGCCGAAAATACAAAGTTTGCGCTATCCCTCTCAAATTTGTCTATTTTTTAGAAAAGAAGTCGTGGGTTAAACTAATGGCAGTCATTGTATTTGTAGACGTCTTTTACTTAAGAAAATGAATGGTAATCCTCTTAATTCACCCCAGTGATCACGTCAGTCATCCTGCTAGACAGGGGTCCAGGGAAGTAAATAGTGTGGGAAGAAATAGCCAGGGAATTGTTATGGCTAGGCTAATATTCTGTTTACTATTCATGTCAGTAGTATTGGTATTTAAAACTGTCCCCTTAAAAGCCTATTTCCTGATAAATGAACCACAACCACTGTGTAACGTAAACGCGCCCATTTTCATGGTTAGCCCCACTCAGACGCACCAGTTTTAAATACCAGCCTTAGGTGACACGGAACCCTCACCCTATTGTACAATGTGACACCCCGCACACCTCCAGTGCCCCCAGCTTTTTTCTCACTTTGGTTTAACCTCACTGTACAGATTACATTTTTCTTGCTTTCTTACTCTTCAGTTTCTTTTCCTGCATACTTTCAACACATCCTAACTGTCCAGGAAAAGGATTTGGTTTCTGTAGGTGTTCTGAGGTGCATTTTAAATAATTATTCAGACCTTTTGATCCATTGTTGGCATGAACAAACATCATAAAAGGGAAACCTGTCTTGTTTTTTCAAGGAAGAAGTAGGTTGTGCTCAAGGGTTTATGTTCAAACCTGGCTGCTGTCCCACATCTAAGCAGCATGACTCCTCACCTCTACCACAGAAGAGAGACATCTTCATAACTTTCAACTTCTGAGTGCAAGAATTCTGGACAAAGCTAAAAATAACATGGCCAAAAGACCAAAATCAGGGACAAATTTTAAATGTTGCTCTTACAGACCTAGGAATGTGCTAGCATAAGTGTTTTCATTAGCATGCATTTTTTGAAGGATATGAAATATGAAACTCAAATGTCTGTCTTCATTCAGTGACTACAATCTTCAAGGATTTGCTAAAAAATGCAAATTTTATGAGGAACATAGCAAAAATATAATACAAATACCTAACAATGCTGAGAAATTCCAGACATTTGAGAGGTATGGACTCCTTCTGTGTTAACTCTCTGCTGTCAGGCTTGGATGAAAGTGAAGGAACAAACAGAATACAAAGACACATTTTATCTTGTTGTCAGAGGAATATAAACAGCATGCCTTCTTACCCCTAAAACCAAAAGATAGCTCTTGTATATACATATGCTGTTTAAAAATGAAGAAAGTGAAGAATGACCCCAGTAATATATTCCAACTTGCTTCTCCTAGACACTACAGTGCTATTATAGTAACTTTGTGTACATAATTCTGAGGTTTGATTATAAGGAAAGTTAAAGAAATAATTACCACAATGGCCTCACCCCTTAGACAAGTAATTGTGACTTTCTGTACATATCTCTGAAGCCTGACTGTGAAGAAAATTAAACAATGACTAGACTATCCCCAGTCCCCACACAAGCTATAGTGACCTTTAGGACCCATCTCTAAGTGGAGTCAATTTAAGTCTGTGTCTAAATCCATGGATTTGAGGACAGCTAGGCCACAAGCAGTTCTGAGGTTCTAGATGTTTCATGCTGCACTTTTGGCAACATTTTTTGAAAGATAATGACCTGCTGTTTTTTCTCTGATACTCAAAAGATGTTTGCATGTGCCTGTCAATATTGAGTGAGTGTGTGTGTGTGTGTGTGTGTGTGTGTGTGTGTGTGTGTGTGTGTGTGTCCATCAAAGTATCAGTGATATTATTTTTTGTACATTAACACTCACACACACTTGCACACATATACTTACACTCACTGACATTGCCCTTAACATGCCAGCTTATCACAAGATGTACAAACCCACAGACCATACACACTTACCTACAAGCAAAATTAGAGGAAGGAATGTCATTTCATCTATGGCATGCCTTTGGGGTATTGGAAGAAACCATAGCACCTAGATAAAATCCAAAGGGAGAGAGAGGGAGGACATGCAGGGTTCACACAGAAGTAGTCACAGCCTAGAACTCAACCTGAAGGGCAAAACTCTGAGACAACAACATTACTCTCTGGACCACTGTGCGAAAGATTAGTTGCTTTCACACATTCTGACCAGATCATCAAAGATAGATAATTATTGTGCATAATGCTATTGTCTGTGATGGAAAATGAAACAAATTATGGACAACTTGTTGCTGTTAAATACAAAGCAACACTCAAATGTCTATCTCTCCCCGCACTCTCTCTGTCTCTCACACACACATACACAGACACACACACACACACACACACACGTACACACACTCACACAAGCATAAGCTGTATCATTAATTGTTTTCACACTTTGTTGTGTCTTTCGGCTTTTCCCGGTTAGGGGTCGCCACAGTGGAACTCCGGTTCGCTAATGATAGGCAGTAGATTTTTACATACCGAGTTGCCAGCCCTGACGCACAACCTTCAACGAAGGTACGCTCATTCACGCATGACTTCACACAGAAGACGCTTTAGCTGAGAATCGAACAGGACGTCTTACTGTGAGGCGACGACGCTACCACAGCACCACCACCGCAGTTCCAGCAAATGCAATACGCTGTGTGACACTGCTCCTGACACATCAAATCAGTGACTGTTTAACAGTAATTCATGGGCATCATCCATATCCAGCAAGTATAGCTACTTTATTGACTGTGTGAACCTCAGATGTCTGATTGTAATAAAAAATAGCTACAGTAAAGTATTCTAGATTTCTTTACATAAATACACACTAATACTGTAAAGCCATTCTAATGACTACTTAACTTGATTATGACAACAGGGTCAGTAATTTTTATTCAAAGACAGTGTCTTTACCTAACAATAATGTGCACATTATTGACTGTGTACATCTCAGATATCAGGTGGGGTAAATAATGGCCAAAATAATGTATTTCACATTTTTGTTTACACAAGCATTTAGTAGCCACAGTAAAGTATTCCATCTTTCTTCATACAAATACACACCCATCCTGCAAAGCCAAATCAATGACTTTTAACCTGAGCATAATTATCACCGAAAGACACATTTTGTTGACCATGTACAGCTCATAGATCTGTTTGTGATAAAAATACATACAGTAATGTGTTTCATCTCTGCTTCACACAAACACATATCAGCCCTGACAAGCTTAGCATCACCTAATAATGGTCACCATAATGTACTTTAGTACTGATGTAGAACATCAGATCTCACCAGTACATTTGCTTAGTTCTCAGACTGTTACTACAGTGTTGTACTTTGTTAGTCATTGTTGTCATAACATTATAACAGATTCTGGCAGGTGTTTTGGTTAATTCCATTTGTAAATGGGGATATTGCGTCTTAATACAACACATTCTCCTTTTTTGAGATGTGGTACTAGTGAAATAATTGCTGTATCTCTGATGACAGTAAAGTAACAGGAACAGCCTTCCCATTTGTAGAAAACAAAGCTCATCCCTGTCCATATTCATACACAACTTACATCTATGGATGGGAAACAGAAGATGTACCCCAGGACTGTCCCCTGTACTGCTAATTACCAGAGGCACCTACTGAATGATTTATCTCGTTCATGATTCCCCTCAAATTATCTGTAGTATGATCCCAGTTATTCTCATTAGGGGTAATATATAATTATCGACAATGGGATGGGTAAGGTCAATTTAACTCCAAGTGGACTAGGTTAATTTGAGCATCAAAAAGGAAACTGGCTAGGCTTAAAATAACCCAAAAGGCCAGCTAGTCTAGTATTTACCTATGAACTGGAAATTACAGGGAACAATGTCACTTGGTATCCTGGGACCATAGTTATGCAAGGTCCAATGTTTTAAATAATTAATGGTATTTCAACTTTGTTTCACACAAGTAGTAGCCAGAGTGCTCCAACATGCTTTAAACAAATCATGTTAGTCTGGAAAACACAAAATAGTGAGCAAATGCTCAGTAGGCCAGTCATTCTCATCGCAGAAAGTCCCCATACCCTGATGTGTCTGTGTACCTTACAAATTTCCAACTATAATAACATTAAAATATATAAAAAACAAGAAATTAAGAGTGACAATAACTAAATTCCACTCCATTTCACACAAGAACCTAGTTGCTAGCCCAGTCCTGCCTACAAACCCATCCTAGTGCCTAAACATACCTTTCAATCTCTTACTTAAAGAATTAGAAACAAAGTAAAAAATTAATTGGATACAAAGGCCCAAAATCATGAGTAGATTTTAAATAGTGCTCTAATTTACTTAGAAAGTCACTAGAATAACAGGTTTTGCATTTGCAACCATTTTTTGAAGACTATGAAGCCCAAAACGCAAATGTCTGTCATTATTAGAGTGATTGCAGTCCCAAACAGTTTGCTAAAATACTACACATTTCACAAGGAGCAAGGCAAAAATGAGAGGCAAATTTAGGAACATTCTCCAAAATAATAATAAAAAAAAAAAAAAAACAGTTGAAAGCATTGTGTTCAAATTTGGTTGTCTGTCTGGCAGTGTTAAAAAAATGAAATCTTCATCTTTCCAACAAGTAGCCAATGTGGAACAATAGTACCTCCCAATCAAAAGCACAACTAACCAGAAATCTTTTAATGCAAAAATAAAATATACACACTGAGCTAATAGCTAATTGATACTCCATTGTGTTACACTGAGTGTTCTCCTTTGTATATGTGTATGTTAGATAACTGCTCCATTTAGCTGTTAGAAGTGTTTTTTAGTGATGTTCCACTGTTTTTCATACTTTTGCAACGTTTTTACATTAAATTATATTTTTCAGATGGTTTTCTGGTCTAAGCATACATTTTCTGAGGGCAATAGTAGTTATTCAGTGGCAGGGAGTAATTTGCTACTGTCTAAGGAGTAGAAATTACTGACTGAGCTACATTCTTATTGGTTCTTTCACTTTTACCACGCTTTAAACAGTGGGTAGCAACACTCTGTGCAGCACTGCACAACCCTGTATGAAATATAACATTTATTTAAACATGATTTTAAGGCCTAAAAAAGCTTCATTATCAAATACCTTTTTTCAATCTGTACTAAAGTGTTGATGTAAATAGCCCATATCATGCACAGTACAGTGTTAATATTAATCTGCAATATAAGGTAATGCATGCTACTTCATAAACAGGAAGATTGTGAAAAATTATGCAAGAGGGGGATTTTGGAATTTGCCCTTACTCCACTGTTATGTGATCTCAGAGCTGGTATATATAATATAGGGGGTGTGGGAGGTGCAGGGTGGCTTGCACTCTTGCAAACAATATTGTTTTTACTCCTTTTCCCTGGTTCAGTCTTTTTAAATTCAATCTAAAAAGACTGAAGTTTATCTTTTCTCTGTTCTGACAGTTCAGTAAATGATGAAACACTCAAATATATATACACATATACATATTCATAGGCATATATGAATATACATATTATGTCAACTACTTTGATCACTGATATGCATCCCAGCATGTAAAGTTAATCAAGCACATCATCCATTAACCATATAAGAAGGAGCACATTGGCTAAAACAACTAAAAATAAAATTATACAGCCCAGAAAACTAAAACTTTAGCATCTCTGGAATTGTGTGGATCAATATGCAAGCTCTAATGGAATTTTGCTTGGAAATCTTTACATAGATATTTTTATACCCCAAGTAGACTCCAGAGAATTATTCCTCAGGTCGACAGCAAATGTTGGAGGTGTGATGGGGTAGAAAGTGATACTTGGGAACATATTTTCTGGGAGTGAGGTGGGCTGGCGGACTTTAAGGATTCCTTGTGGGGTGCACTGTTGGAGATGCTTGCTGGGCAGCTTGGTGTGATGAGGGAGATGATTTATCTGAGCTATGACACAGAATCAGAATTGCCTAGACATGGTAAGGCCTTGCTGTGTCTAATTATGGTGGCTGCCAAAAAAGCAATTACTAGAAAAAGGAAATCTAAATCTAAACCAACTATATTAGAAGTAGTGAATAAAGTAACAGAGATAAAACAACTGGAACTGAAATCTTTAGAAAAGTGTAGGAGCAAACTACATAGGAAAAATGGGAACTGTGGGAACTATACATACAGGGGAGGAATGAAGTTTAAAAGAAGTTAGGACTTAAATGAGCTATGTAATGTTTGACTGAAAATGATTGGGTAGATTATAAGTGATGTATAGTGTTTGCAAATGGGAGTGTGTCAGTATGGTTTGTGATGTAAAATGCTTGCAACTAGGATTGTATCGGTTTGGTTAGTTTTCATTTATATAAATGTATGATTGCTTATGTTGTAAGTGATGGTTTAATAAAGAGAAAAAGCGACCGCAACCAACAGAGCAAACGCTTCCAGACTTAAAGGTTCTTTGTGTTATTAATCCTTTTGGTCATAGTCAGGAAGCAACCATGTAACCACAGTCTCTTTAGTTCCAAAAAGTTAACTAACAAAGAAAACGTACTCTAATAATATTTATAAAATCCAATGGTTTATTGCATATGCTCAGGTAAGCGCTTTCACAATAGCTTCTTCAGGCCATCAAAATTTAAAAAGATTTCATGACATTTGTCTACTAGTCACATGCTTAGAAAACAATTAACCAATATAGTTTCTTAAAGCTAAATCATCCTCTTACATCACGGAATATTTCCGCAGATATTCTCTTGGCTTTAACGTTTTACTAGCATGTGCTTTAATTTATTTATGTTCTCTCAACTTTAGCAATTTACTAAATTCATTTTCCAAACATTTGCCCCCTGTGTTTCCATAAAATACTTCTACATATTTATTAAAAATGCTGACAGGTTATTTATTTGTTTTGTTCAAATTAATATTCCTTCCTTTGTTATGCTTTAAAAATTTATAAAAACACTTGTACAACACTTTGTATTTGCTTGTCTGGCCTTACCCTATGCAGCTGGTGAGTATAATAGGACATATCTTGTACTAATTCATTAGTATCATATATAATATGGCATATTATTCTTGAGGCCTTTTACTTGGCTATTAGGCGCCTCAATCTCAATATTGGTTTTAATGAGGCTCTCTCATTTAAGCCTCTCCCTCTATCTGCTTTCATTTTCATAATCCAATTTATTTATTTTCTCTCCGTGTTGTTCCTTATATCACCTTCCCTCACTATAGGAATTATATTGTCTATAACCCTAAAACTAAATACATGTTCTTCCCCTCTAGTCATGACATGTTTGGCTAGTGCGTTCGTGTTATGTCCTATTCTAATTGTATACAGATGCTCCCTAATTCCTGTCCGGAAAGTCCTATTGGTTTTTCCGACATAGAATGAGTAGCATCTCTGACATACCGCTAGGTATACAATATGTGCACTCCCACAGTCTGCATTCACATTAAACATGTAGGTCTGGCCTGTATCTGGATGTGTGAATTCATTGCCTTCTTCTATATATATGCAGAAGTTACACTTTCCACATCTGCTTGTACCTGAATATTTGTTCTCACCTGTATTGGTAACTGTATGACATAATAATCTCTTAAGGCTAAATTTATTCTTATATTGATATCACGGTGTATCCCCCACTATTTCTCTTAATTGTGGGTCCACCGTTAAAATACGCCAGTGGTTTTCAATCAACCTCCTAATATTTGTATTGTCACTTGCATATTACATTGGTATTTTTGTATAGGATTTAATGTCCTTACTTTGTGCTGGAATATGTTGCTGTGCTGAATAAAAAGGGATGCCTGCACTCTGCCTTATCAATTGCATATTTTCCATCCCCTCTTTCACTTTTGATTCTCTATATCCACGTTTAAGTAATCTGCTTCTGAATGCTTCCATTTCTTGCTGATAACCCTCTTCTGAGACATTAAGTCGAGATATTCGTATACTCTGATCTTTTATAATGTTGTTAAATATATATGGTGGGTGCATAATTTTTCGGTGTAGTAAAGTATTCTTATAGCATTTTTTTCTGTATACCCCTGTATATATAAACATCTAGGAACTCTATCCTGGTGTCTGAAAAATCAGATGTTGTCATTGTGTTAATGTGTTCCAAATATCTCTGTAGATCCATTGAGTCACCCTCCCAAATGAAAAAAAAAAAATATCGTCGACAAAACGCCGATAGAAAGGAATATTCCTTTGGTGCCCGATGATAAGGAACAGAACCTCTTCTTCCCACATGGCCAAATACATGTTGGCGTAGCTGTTGGCACAAAACGTGCCCATAGCTACGCCCTCATGCTGAACATAGAAATCTTCACCATGCACAAAGACATTGTTTTCCAATAAGATTTCCAAGAACATACACACTAAATCTGTCTTCTCTTCTGTGTACTCGCTATGTTTAGATAGATATTTCTTGATGGATTCTATACCCATAGCATTGGGAATTATGGTAAACTGAGACTGCACATCTAGGGTTACCAAAATCATATTAGATTTCATTTCTCTGACTTGAAAAAAATCCATATAGATCTAACAGAAATTGTTTAGTGTCTTTGAGTATTTTCTTGTTTTTATCTATAATTGGTCTAAGATGTCTTTCTACATATAACGAGAAGGGCTCCATACACCATCCTCTACCAGAGACTATAGGTCTCATGGGAGGATTTATTCCATCTTTGTGGATCTTGGGTATCCCTTGTATAGCTGGTATCATTGGATATTCCACTTCTAGAAAACTTGTTAATTCTTTACTCATAATATTGCTATTTACTAGATCTGTTATTGTATTAGTAATATTTATTTTAATTCTTTCTACTTCTTTTCTATTAATAGTTGTATATATTGTACCATCACTCAACATTCTTTTCATTGTCTCCTGATATTTTATTTTATCCATTATTACCAGGGGCCCTCCCTTATCTGCTGGTCTAAATACCACTGTGCTATCCTGTTTTAACCTCTGTAATGCTTTTCTTTCTCTAATGTTCAAATTGCCTCTGTTCTTCCTATAGGTGTTTTTAATATTCAAATCTCCATACAGCCTATACACATCTTCCTCCACTAAGTTATAAAACGCGTCTACTAGTGGATGATTAGGTGGCATAAATTCACTTGGTTTCTTGAAGATTTGCTTATATTCATTTTTACCATTTCCAAACTGATACCTTAACTTTTACATTCCTATTAAATACTTTAATATCAGTTAATACATCTGTAAGTTGACCACTTGTTGTGGGAACAAAATTCAAGCCTTTATTTAGTACATTCAGTTCATCTTCATCTAGTGTCCTCTCTGAAATATTCCATACTATACAGTCTTCGTTTGATTCCCCTTTTTAATGTTTGATTGGACTCTCTCTCCCTGGAGAGTTTGCGCTTTTGTCGAACTCGACTCATAGAGCATTCTCTCCTGACCCCCTTCTCTTTGGCTATGGGGAAGGGGGAATTGTTGAAAAACCATGACATTATTTTGTTCATCGTTGGCTCTATTTATCACCCCTGTGGAGCCAGTCTTAGGTCGCACCACTGGTAAACTTAAAATATTTTGTGAGGTGCTGGTGGAATAATCCTCCTGCGCTTTCTCATTTAGTAGTATCTTTTCTTTTCCTTTTTGTATACTATTGACATCTATTATATGAGGTTTGCTCACATTAAATTCTATTTCTGTTGCTGAATTGTTGCTAATATTGTTTTCTTCAGCATTTTTTCTGTTACTGTTTCTACTATCGCTATTTATAAGTATATCTTTATTAGACGGCATTTGAGTTTCTGTTGCTCTTCTCACACCAGCTGGCGTTTGACCCAATGACTGACTTGGCCTCGGCCAAGTGAAGACATGTCCTAGGCGGAAATCATGTGTGTCCCTGTCTATCTTGTTGCGTTTTTGTTGCAATAAATGTATTTCATATGCTAAGATGCCATCTAGCATATTAGACAGAGCTTTATCAATAAGTTCGCTGAGGTATTGTGTATACAGTATCTCTTGCTGTTCAGTTACTGCTCTAATCAGTTCTTCTTCTATCGGTTTAATAAAGATGTTTCTTGTTTAAAAAAGAAGGGGGCAGGAATTGAATAATTTATATAATGTTGCTTAGGGTATTTGATATATAACAATATATGTGAAGTATAATGTTTGTTAATTATATACAATTTGATTACTTTTGTATAAATGTAAATTTGCCTATGTCACAAGTGATAACTGAATAAAGGTGTTAAAAAAATACAAACTCTAGCAAAGCAATATTTAAACAAAGAAGAATTCATTATAAACATGATGTCTGAAAAGCTCTACCTATGTTGGACAACTAAACAAATCACTAAAAAATTACCGTTAACTATTAATATGAGGAACTTCACCACCACAGTCCTGTTACGTATATACTGACCTACTATCACACAGTTCCAACCAAAATGAATTCAACACTAAAGATTTCCAGCTGGCAAAATACACATTGACTAAATCAGCATTCCATAAATTGTAACATTTGCCATCTGACAAATGTGTTAACGACCTGCGCAGTTAACAGTCTGAATGTATAAATGGCAATGGTATATGTGTGCACATACATATACATACTTATATCCATATACAAATATATATATATATATATATATATATATATATATAAATGTATATACTGTGTGTGTGTGTGTGTGTGTGTGTTTGTATATGGAATGAATGCATGTGATCAGTTGTGTGTTTAGTGGAAAGTATGTTTATGGTATGTTTATTGTGAAAATATTTGTTTAATTGAATGCTAGAGTGTGTGTGTATGTCCCTATGTGTGTATGTGTTGGTTAAGGAGGGATGTGGACATGTTGTCCTCTGCATATATACCAGAGAGTGTTTGGTTTTGTATAACTGTGTGGAGGTTTTTCTTGAAAATAGATTTTTAGCCATTAAGTGGCCATTTCAGTCAAATGTCATTTGACATTTTATTTTTGGCATTTCACAGTTCAGTCATTTGTGCTTTTGAGCAAACATAACAGACCCATATATTTTATACATATTGTCTGTGTTTGTATATGCAAATACAAACACACATACACACACACACACACACACACACACATATATATATATATATATATATATATATATATATATATACATACATATATATACATATATATACACACAGAAACACTTTATAATCTTGAAATCCTGAAATGTTAAATTTCAATATCTCGGGACTATAAAGTCGAAGTTTTGAAATAGCAAAAGTGCATAATAGCGAATTAGAATATCTCATATTTGCAGTTATTGATTTATGCTACGTAATGTCCTGGGTTGTATGTGGATGGTGTGCGGTGCCGTGTGTGGATTTGAATGCATGTGAGTGTGCTGACATGTGTGATGTGTGTGTGTGTGAGGGACTGTAGAATGTGTGTGTGTGAATTTGGTTTGGTTTTCTGTTTGTGCGATCTTGGAGTTAGTATATATAAGTAGGAGGGGTGTGGGGGACTTGCCACATGGGGGGTGCAGGGGGGCTTGCCCTTATTTGTGATGCATGTTTGTGGATGTGTGTTATTTTGTGGTGTGTGTGTTTTGGTATATATGTGGTCTGGTGTGTGCTGTGTGTTCGGTGTTTTAAATTTAGTGGTTTTGGGCTTTCGGTGTATTGTGGATCCGATTTCATATATATATATATATATATATATATATATATATATATATATATATATATATACATATATATATATACAGTAAACCTGGGTTGAATGATCATTGTTAAATTAGATATTTTTAATATATTTTTGATATTTACCATCTGTTGAGGATTTAGGTTTGAAGTTGTTAGTCAGTCATAGGTGATGTAAGTTATCTGAAGTCTGTAATTGGGTTTAGACTACAGCTATATTATAAATATATTTGTGTGATAAATTTTAAAAGAATATTTTGGAAATAGTTCTGTTTAAATGGACATATTTGCTTCCGGTGTGGGCTATTCAGTAGGTTCTGTGATCGTTTCTTTTTTCATTTATTTTGCACTGTATCTTTTATTGCATGCTATAAAAGGAAACACTGTTATCATTTCCTGTTTTACACTCATAATGCCATGTGGTGAAACCTGTCTGTTTGATTTCAATGCTGTTGCAGTAATGTTTTATATATATATATATATATATATATATATATATATACATATACACACACACACACACACACACACACACACACACACACACACACACACACACACACATATATGTATGGAGGAACTGGATATCATCAAATCCCCCTTTGGGTGATATCTCTTTAGTCTATAAAATTTAATCAATTACACTGATGTTCAACAGGTGTGCAAAAATCACACAATTTTTGGGGCTGGGAAATATGTCCTTTCCCAGACATTGTGCGATCTTTGAGTTAGTATATATAATTAGCAGGGGGTGTAGGGGAGCTTGTGCCCTGCAAAAAAACCTTCCCCCAGATTCTGTATGCCTTGCACAGCATGCAGGATCAGTGCAGGGGCTTTAGCAGGCAATATGTCTGCCATGCGATCCAGGAATAGCCTGCAGGGGCATGCACAAGCGCTCCTGCACTAGTCCTGCATGGACTAAACCCCTGTATTTAAATCACCCCATTTGCAGGAGAAATCCATGCAAATGACGTGAATTTGCGATCCATGAAGCTTGAAACCAGCCGAGCAGGACTAGTACAATCTCCAGAAATGTACTTGGTTAGTAACCAAATACATTTCTGCAAAATCCAAAACAGAGCTGTGACAGCTCCAAATAAAGGTTGCATATCACTCAGGAAGCATGCCAATGGCCAGGCATAAGGCCACTTGCATTGCAAACAGCTTAAAAAATAAAAAAATCAACTTTTTATTTTTTTAGCTGATCTCGGATGTTTAAGCGTAGGGCAGCGGTGTACAAACGGGATCAGGGGAAAATAAAAAATAAACCTAAAATAAGCATTCTAACTAAAATCACTATTTTGCCATGAAAGTCAACGGCAGCCAGAAGACAACATGGCCAGTGAGTAGTTGTTTCTAAGGGAGGAGGCTCAGTGTGAGACATGTAACTATACATTAGCAGGCATTCCTATGCAAATGAGGGTAATGATAGTGAATCCCAGTTTTCCCCAGCATGCTAGTCAGGTCCCAACAGTGTAAGAGTAGGAATAGCTTGGTGCAAGCCTAGGAGTTAGCTAACATCATGGGGAGGCTGTGTGTGTCAGGCATACTGTACGGATTGGAGCCCTGTGGCCCGGGTTTGCTCCTAGCTTAGCAGAGCTAAGCAAGGAGGCATGTCTGAGGCTGCCTAGCACTCTTTACTTTGCCTAAGTGTGTGTGCGTGCCGCGCACCAGGTTTTAAAGGAAAAAAAAGTAAACCAGGAAATAGCAGCTCTGTGCACATTTGAGCACTCTTTTTGCACGGTGTGCCCCCAGGCTTACACAGGAAGGCATTGGGAAGGGAAACCAGCAGTAGGAAGGTAATCTAGGAGATCTAGCATAGCTGGCAGGTGAAATGTATCAGAATCAGCTAATTACACAGGCAGCAGACCAGCCCAACCCAGAACACTACTATAAACGGGTCTATATTAGAACATCGAAGTATTACTACTTCCAATGTTCTAATATTGAACCATTTGCATCGAATGCTGAAAATAGCGAAGTTGCAGAATATCGAATACTTTCCTAGGGAAAGTATTTGGTGGGCCATTTCTGCAGCTTCACTATTTCCTCATCTGTGGAGCGAAGGTTATGGACCGGGTTAAGGTAAGTGTGCGAACGAAGGTGAGTGTGCGATAGGGACCTTAGGGTTAGGGAGCGGGAAAGGTGAGTGTGCGATAGGGACATTAGGGAGCGGGTAACATGAGTGTGTGATAGGGACTTTAGGGTTAGGGAGCGGGTAAGGTGAGTGTGTGATAGGGACTTTAGGGTTAGGGAGCGTGTAAGGTCAGTGTGCGGTAGTTACAGACCTTAGGGTTAGGGTTGGGTTAAGGTAAGTGGATAGCTAGTAGTGTATGTATGGTTTAGTGTAGGGTTTTGTGAAGTATATGTGTGTGGATTATGTATTTTGGTGTACTTTTGTTGTGTGTATGTTTGTTGGAACAGCAAATTGTTTCCCTGGGAAAAAATTTGCTGTTTTGAGTGTTCAATGTTATGGTGTTTCAAGTGAAATGGTTTGATTTTAGAACATTCGATGTAGTAATACTTCGATGTTCTAATATAGACCCCTATAAACCATTCAAACACCTTTCCCTCTGGTTCTTCCCATACTCTACACCACCAGTGTATACAAGCGGGGAACTTTTAACAAACAAAACAACAAAATGATAGGGGCTGCAATAGCTGTCATACAACAACTTGTGGAAGAAGCTGAGGGTAGTGAGGATGTGAATGCTGTCAACCAACCCACAGTGGGGAGACGGAGGAGAGTGTACAGACAAAGGGGAACCTACCAGGGGCTACATGAGCTGGAGATAGTGGAGTGCTATAGGGTGAATACGGACCTCCTACAGCAAATTGTTGAGCTGAGCCGGCCACACCTCACACACAGAACTAACAGAGGGGAATCCATCCCAGTGGATACCAAGGTATGTGCAGGCCTAAGAATACTCGCTACAGGTACCTTCCAAAGGCCAACTGCGGATATGATGGGGATCTCACAGGCATCAGCATCCAGGGTACTCCACCAGTTCCTGGATGCCATGTCAGCACATGTGGGTGAGCACATATATTTCCCTAACACCCGTGAGGTGTTGGCCAGAAATATGCAACTGTTTCACCAAATAGTAGAATACCCTGAGGTAGTGGGTGCTACAGACTACACGCACATATGCATTAAACACCACCTGGTGAGCGGGGTAGGGTCTACATCAACTGCAAGGGCTTCCCCTCCATCAACTGCCAGGTAATGTGTGATGCCCGGGGCATAATAATGAATGGGCATGCTGGCTGCCTTGGAAGCTATCACGATTCCCATATCTGGCATCTGACGCAGCTGTACCACAGATTTGCCAATCCGGACATCCCTCACAGTCACCTAGTGGGGATGCTGGATACGCACTGGAGCTGTGGTTGATGACACCCATCAGAAATGCACACACATCTGAACAAGAACTCCATAATGAGCCACACGCACAGACCAGAATCATAATAGAGTATGTGTTTGGGATGCTCAAGTCACGGTTCCGGTGCCTGGACACATCCGGTGGAGCCTTGCAGTACTCACTAGCTACATGTACCCAAATTGTCATCGTATGTGCCATGCTACACAATATGATCCTGTGGAAACAGCTGCAGCAGAAACAGCACGGGGAAGGCCCACACAGCCCTGCACCAATGCCACGGCCTGCACAGGCACAGAGTGACTCAGAGGAGGAACAACCTGAGCCTGCCCCAGTAGGCAGAAGGAGGCATGCCCAGTATGCCCTGGCCTTGGTAAAGATGCAACGCATAGCACATACAGTGACACAGGAGGGACCCATGGAATAACACCTCACTCTGACTCTCACATACAGTAAAAGGGATGCCAAACATGACACTGCCTGTGCTAAACCATGTATAGGGAGTGTACTATGTGCATCCGACATAGGCAGCCCTGCAGCACCATCCTCAATACTGGAACACCCACAAGGTAAGTCAATCAGCCACCAATTGTCATATGCAGTAGAATGTGTTGTTACCTGTATCTATGGTATGGATGTGAGCATGCAAGGGAATTTGGTGGCTGAATGGTATACCAGCAGATAGTAGACACCCATAGTGGCACCATGACATCTGTAACAAATACTCGGGTCACCATAGTAGCCAGTACTACACAGGGTGACAAAACCCACTGCAGAAAATGTGCTGGGCCACATGTGTGTCCATATGACTCACACATGCCAGTCTGGGAAGTTCATATACCCAATAATAGTCTCAGCCAGCAAGGCAGGTGTAGACAAACACAAGCAGAGGCTATGCTATGGCTTCTGAATGATGCCTAGGGGTAACCACCCCTCCAGGCCTACACAGATAGACTACAGCAGGTCAGGCAGTGGGATGTTAGTTCAGAAGGGTAGAAAGTCTGACACTAATATGTAGGTCAACCAAAGCTAAGACCTGTAGTACATTGATATGCCTCTAGTCAGCATGATAGGTTAGAATACAGAATGAAATGGAGTACCTGATATACTAGTACAGTCATAGAAAATGTGTCCAAGTGCCATGTGTGCCCCCCCCCATCCTATGTAGACATGTATAAACAGTCAGGTGTGCCTCTCCCAGTCATGTGTAGAAATGTAGAAACAGTCAGGTGTCCCCCCCCCAATCCTGTGTAGAAATGTAACAGCCAGGTGTGCCCCCCCCAATCCTGTGTAGAAATGTAGAAACAGTCAGGTGTGTCCACCCACAATCATATGTAGAAATGTAGTAACAGTCAGATGTGCCCCCCCCCACTCCTATGTAGACACGTAGAAACAGTCAGGTGTGCCCCCTACCCCATTCCAGCATAGAAATGTAGTAACAGTCAACTGTGCCCCCTCAATCTGTGTAGAAATATAGTAACAGTCAAGTGTGCCTTCCCAATCCTGTGTAGAAATGTAGAAAGTCAGGTGTGTCCCCCACAATCATATGTAGAAATGTAGTAATAGGTGTGCCCCCCAACTCCTATGTAGACATGTAGAAACAGTCAGATGTGCCCCCTCCCCCAATCCAGCAGAGAAATGTAGTAACAGTCAGGTGTGCCCCCCCCCACTCCTGCGTAGAAATGTAGTAACAGGTGCCCCCCCCAATCCTGTGTAGAAATGTAGAAACAGTCAGGTGTGTCCCCCAATCCTGTGTAGAAATGTAGTAACAGTCAGGTGTGTCCCCCCCACTCCTATGTAGACATGTAGAAACAGTCAGGTGTGCCCCTCCCCCAACCCAGCATAGTAATGTAGTAACAGTCAGGTGTGCCCCCCCCCAGTCCTGTGTAGACATGTAGCAACAGTCAGGTGTGTCCCCCTCCCACAATCCTGTGCAGGAATGTAGCTGAGGGTGGTGAGGATGTGAATGCTGTCGACCAACCCACAGTGAGGAGACGGAGGAGAGTGTACAGACCCAGGGTAACATACCAGGGGCTACATGAGCTGGAGATAGTGGAGTGCTATAGGGTGAACACGGACCTCCTACAGCAAATTGTTGAGCTGTGCCAGCCACGCCTCACACACAGAACTAACAGAGGTGAATCCATCCCAGTGGATACCAAGGTATGTGTAGGCCTAAGAATACTAGCTACAGGTACCTTCCAAAGGCCAACTGCAGATATGATGGAGATCTCACAGGTATCAGCATTCAGGGTACTCCACTAGTTCCTGGATGCCATGTCAGCACATGCCGGTGAGCACGTATATTTCCCCAACACCTGTGAGGCGTTGGCCAGCAATATGCAACTGTTCCACCAAATAGCAGAATACCCTGAGGTAGTGGGTGCTATAGACTGCACGCACATATGCATCAAAGCACCATCTGGTGAGCGGGGTAGGGTCTACATCAACTGCAAGGGATTTTTCTCCATCAACTGCCAGGTAATGTGTGATGCCCAGGGCATAATAATGAATGTGTGTGCTGGCTGCCCTGGAAGCCATCACGATTCCCACATCTGGCATCTGATGCAGCTGTACCACTGATTTGTCAATCCGGACATCCCTCACGGTCACCTAGTGGGGATGCTGGATATGCACTGGAGCTGTGGCTGATGACACCCATCAGAAATGCACACACATCTGAACAAGAACTCCATAATGAGCCACAAGCACAGACCAGAATCATAATAGGGCATGTGTTTGGGATGCTCAAGTTACAGTTACAGTGCCTGGACACATCCGGTGGAGCCTTGCAGTACTCACCAGCTACATGTACCCAAATTGTCATCGTATGTGCCATGCTACACAATATGATCCTGTGGAAACAGCTGCAGCAGGAACAGCACAGCCCTGCTCCAATGCCATGACCTGCACAGGCACGCAGTGACTTGGAGGAGGAGCAACCTGAGCCTGCCCCAGTAAGCAGAAGGAGGTGTGCCCAGTATGCCCTGGCCTTGGCAAAGAGGCAACGCATAGCACATACACTGACACAGGAGGGACCCATGGAATAACACCTCACTCTGACTCTCACATACAGTAATCGGGATGCCAAACATGACACTGCCCGTGCTAAACCATGTATAGGAAGTGTACTATGCGCATCCAACATAGGCTGATGTACCTGCACATGCAAGCATAACTGGAATGCCAAATGCATATCTGTGTGTCAGATGCAAGTAGTGTCCATAGCACACATGCACTCAGCACATGCAAACACCACCCACAGATACCTCTCTGGTTGTACCCCTGCTGTGGGGAATGGGTACAATATGACCCCACCTGTATATGGCAATAGCGATAGAATGCAGCATGCAGTGCAGGTGTCCCATGCAGGTGTGTCACTAGCTGTAGGCAGCACCCTGTCAGCATCCACACCACCTGATCAAGACTGATAGAAGGTATTGGCATGAATACCTAGCACACCTACCCTGTCACCCCAGGGGGAGTATACTGTATGGTGGCCTGAGACTGGTTGACTGACAGAATTCAATGGCCTGCCACATCTGGCCTCTACTAAGGGCCTGTGTTTCACACATACCACCAATTCATGTTATGGCATGGACACCCAAATAACAACACAGCACACTCCACATAAGCCACATGCAAGGCCATGTGGATAAACTACAGTAACATGTCCACCATGTCCCACTGCAGGAACTGTGGGCCAACACCAACACACAGCTGTGATGGGGTGATAAGCATAGGGAAAGTATCAGAGAATGTATGCATAATGTAAGGAAGAGGATAGAATAACAGAGAGGGGTGGGAGTGTGGGCAGCATGGAATGTGCAAGGTCCGAGACAAAGCTGTGTGCACACACTATCCCTGGTTGTAAACACATAAATGGGTGGCTACATACCTGCCCGAACACCACAATAGGGGCAATGTCCTGACTCATGGTCCCTGCCTCTGGGTAACCTGTGCGAATCTGTACAGCTGTGAGGTATTGCCATAGCAATATAAGGCCATACTGACATGTTAATGGATGTACAAGTATAGAATCCTCTCCCAGGATTGTACCAAGGTGCTGAACTGGATACACAGACCCAGCTGCAAGTGTCTGCAGCTCCCCCACCAGGATGCATTAACCTACCATGAATATGTAGGCGTCTGCCCACAATACCGCATACAGCTGCAGTCACCCTTGTCCCCGAAGACATCACTGTGAGCAGGAATGCATGATAAGAGACCTTGGGACCCAGGTGGACAGTAGTCTCTTCTTTGATAGTCACATCGCCACAGTAGTCAGGAAGTCCTTCTATGTGGCACACCTCATCAAAAAAGGGTTCTCATCCAGGAAAAAAGAGGTCATTCTTCCCCTCTTCTCATCACTCATTAGACCCATTATGGAGTACAACACCTCTTTTGGAATGTACCTCACAAGACATCTGCAGCAGCTGAAAAGGCCACAGAAGTACCTCACAAAGAGGATTACTGGCCTCAAACAAATGCCCTACACTGACCGCCTCAAAAAACTCCAGCTTTACTCCGTAGCATATCACGTACTCCGAGGTGATCTCTGCCTAACATATAAAACTGTCAAACCCAGAGCTGTTGGACATGCTACATCTAAAGAAATCCCAATCCCTCCAAGCTACACGCTTAGGGACCTAAACCTTGTCACTACAATAAACAGGACATGCTGGAGGGATAGATTCCTGTCCCAGAGACTTCCTATATTCTGGAACAAGCTACCCATCTATGTCAAGCAAAGTTCTTCATTAATTAACCACACAATGAAGAAATAAATGCAGGATCCAAACTACTAATTTCACAACAGCAACTCAACCTCAGTGTAGGCAAGGAAGGCACCAGCACCAAAACACGAAGGTTCAATAATTTTATTCCATTCAACGAAAAAGACTGAGCGCTTTCACCAGTCAACCTGGTATCATCAGAGTCATAATACCACTTTCAAAAACAATCACCTTTATGTACACACCCTTTCATCCTACAGCTTAACTAATTAACTAATTATTCAATTAATAAATCCTAATTTTGTTTTAAATACAATAAAATACATTTATATATAAAATTGGTTAACTTTCCATACATAAATAAATTATTTCTTTTGTTAAAATAAAACACATTTATATATAAATCTGGATATGAATATATTAAACTGTGAATACTTATTATGAATTCATAAAGTATTCTACTTCTTATTATATCTCACTTGCTCTATATTTTAGCTGGGGTTTTAAAGAAATATACTCCTTTAATCCTGGAAACTTTGTGGCATTTAGCCTTATCTGCCATTCCATTTCCAGTAACGCTACCTTGTTGCTAGTGTCACCATTTGCAAAGGGCATTACTCTATCAATAATAAAAAATAAAAATCTAATATAATTGCTACAAGCTTTACTGTGTACATATAAAGCATTGTGCTCATCTCTTCTTTTTATACATCTGTTGTGCTCACCAATTCTATCCCTTAATCTCCGAGTAGTCATTCCTATGTAATATGCATCGCATGTCATACAGGTTGCAATGTGCACACAGTTCTTCGTATTACAATTACATAAACCTGGGCATGCTATTGTACGTCTATAACCAGACACACAGACATATGTTCCCTCAGCTATAAATCTGCAACTAGTGCATTTACCACATTTACTCATACGGGACCTCGTGTGTCTTGTATTTTCTTTTTCTAATATATTTTTCATATTACTGCCCCGACTAAAAACTATATTTGGACTTTCACCTATTATTTCTCTAGTCTGCACACTAATACATTGATCCCATATATTTCTTAAACTATTACATAGTTCTGTAGCTTTGTCATTGAATTTCAATATGAAATTTAATTCACTCTTCTGTGTGCTGATGTTTTTATCACTGCCAATTAATGATGTCATATTGTTACTACCTCTTAATATCGGTATATATATATATAGTTTTTCTTTTCTTATATATTTCTTTTTTAACTTTTAGCAGTAAAGCTAGAGGGTATCCTCTCTCCAGGAATAACCCTATCATTGTATATATTTATTTCTTAAATATTTTGTCATTACTAACTAATCTAGATAAACGAACCATTTGTCCTTCTATCACCCTTTTCCTTTGATGGAAGGGGTGACAACTCTTGAAGTGCAACATGGAATTCGAGTAACTAGGTTTTCTGTATATATTACTAATTAATCTCCCATCCATTTTTGATATAGAAATATCCAAATAGTTAATAGACATCTTATTCCATGAATGAGTAAACCTAAGGAACTCAGTAGTATTGTTAATGTATGACATAAATTCTGTTACACTTTCCTCAGTACCCTTCCATAGAATTAATACATCGTCCAGAAACCTATTGTACATTAGAATTTGGTCCATGAAACTAGATGAAAAAATATAATACTTTTCCCATGCCAACAGAACCAAGTTAGCATATACAGGGGCACACCTAGCCCCCATTGCCACCCCTTTGGTCTGTTGGTATGTTTCACCTTCAAATGAAAGGTAATTACTTGTTAGAATAAGTTCCATGAGTTCATGACAAATATTTACTCTTTCCTTATTGAAACTCGGACTACTCAATAAGCTATTATAAAACAATTCCAGGCCTTCTTTATGCGGAAATGTCAGAAAAAGATTCACAACATCAATAGTTAAGAAACTAAATGTACTAATATCCATGTCATATATTTCCCTCAGCCTCTCTAAGCAATGCCAAGAGTCTTTTAGGATATGTGGGGCATCAATCAAAGCCTTCTTACATAAATGGTCCACAAAGACTGCCATAGGCTCAGTCTTTGAACCTTTTGCTGATACTATAGGCCTGAATTGTAGATGGTCAGTTCTTTTGTGGACCTTAGGTATCCCAAATAATTTGGGCATTTTTGGAAATTTTACAGATAAATAATCAAATTCTCCTTTATTTATTGCCCCTTGATATAGTGCGTCCAAAAGATATATATCGATCTTACTATATGTCCTATTAACTTCATGTATTGACGCCAGGTTGTAAGTACTCTCATCTCCTAACATCTTCATAATATGTCCACTGTAATCCATTTTATTCATGATAACCATGCCCCCTCCTTTATCCGGGCGCATACATCTATATTCATTTGTTATAGTTAAATCATATAAAACTTTTCTTTCACTTTCCAATAAATTATCCTGTGTTTGGGTTCGTTGTGAACATATTCTCCTGTAATCTCTTTCAACCATTTGTTCAAATAAGCTTATTTCCATATTGGATGGTGGCATAAATGTACTCTTTCTTTTTAGTACAGCTGTATCAGAGTCAGTACATAAAACCCCTGTCTTGGGTCCTAAAGCCGAAAAATATAACCGGAGATTAAGTTTTCTCGTGTATAGTTTTAAATTGATGAGCACTTGTGTTATATCTAGTTTAAAATTAGGAATAAAACTAATCCCTTTACTAAATAACTCAAAATGAGTCTGACTAATGTCCAAGTCAGTATAATTATATATTGTATATCCCCCATTTCTGAGGATTTCATGTTTCAGGGCAGGCTCTATGTCTACTGCCCCATGAGAAGACATTCCTGTCCCCTCACCATAACTTTTCAAATTTTCATCCACTGTAATACCATTAACAATAGCATATATATTCATTCTGTCTACATTTTGGCTTGCATCAATCAAATTGTTTTCCCCAGTTAATATAGTGTGAGATAAAACCATTTGATGCACATTGTCATGTGTATTGTACTCATTGTTTAATAATGCAGAAGTGTATTTAATATTAAATTCCCAGTCATTTCTTTCTTGCATGTTACTAATATTTTCACCTTGAAATTCATCTATTATTGTACTCACATTCTCACTAATCTCATTCATATTATCATTCACACCATTTAATACATCAAAACCTAAATCAAAACAGATGTTGAAATTACTATTAAAGTCATTATTATTCATAATCAATAACGTTGCATCCCCCTCCTCACGGGGCGAAACTGTGGGACATCTCTCCCTTGTGGCCTCTTGTTTAGAAGCCTCTCTGACCTGTGTGGATATATATATATATGTATATATATATATATATATATATATATATATATATGCGATGCATATTACATAGGAATGACTACTCGGAGATTAAGGGATAGAATTGGTGAGCACAACAGATGTATAAAAAGAAGAGATGAGCACAATGCTTTATATGTACACAGTAAAGCTTGTAGCAATTATATTAGATTTTTATTTTTTATTATTGATAGAGTAATGCCCTTTACAAATGGTGACACTAGCAACAAGGTAGCGTTACTGGAAATGGAATGGCAGATAAGGCTAAATGCCACAAAGTTTCCAGGATTAAATGAGTATATTTCTTTAAAACCCCAGCTAAAATATAGAGCAAGTGAGATATAATAAGAAGTAGAATACTTTATGAATTCATAATAAATATTCACAGTTTAATATATTCATATCCAGATTTATATATAAATGTGTTTTATTTTAACAAAAGAAATAATTTATTTATTATGTATGGAAAGTTAACCAATTTTATATATAAATGTATTTTATTGCATTTAAAACAAAATTAGGATTTATTAATTGAATAATTAGTTAATTAGTTAAGCTGTAGGATGAAAGGGTGTGTACATAAAGGTGATTGTTTTTGAAAGTGGTATTATGACTCTGATGATACCAGGTTGACTGGTGAAAGCGCTCAGTCTTTTTCGTTGAATGGAATAAAATTATTGAACCTTTGTGTTTTGGTGCTGGTGCCTTCCTTGCCTACACTGTGGTTGAGTTGCTGTTGTGAAAAAAGTTCTTCATTAGCACTCTTCAAGAAAAATCTTAATGAGAGGATGGGAAATAGGAAATACACCCTGGGTATCACTTCTGTGTCCCTGCTGGACAGTGGCACAGAAAAATAACTTTCTTGGGTGACGTAAGCTATGGAACCTTGCTGGCTAGGCTTACGTAGGCCCTTGGGCTGATAGTCTAGTACCTACCTAAGAACGTATGAATCTATGAATGTCCACCTGACAGTACATGAGGACAGAAAACATCACAGTGTATAACAGTACACATGTCTGAATATCTCTGCTAACAGCAGTACCATGTAGCTGAAGCAGCACAGACACAATTACCTACAGTACACACTATCCCCTGCACACTTTGTCCCCATATTGCCAAATGATCGACGGATACCCTGCAGAAACAATTTGCTACCTATAGGTGTACAATACAAAGGTCTGCACTGGAGTACAAACTACCTGGAACCAATCCACACATGCAATACAGAAGGCCATATTAGGCATTCTCACACACTTAGAGAAATAAAGACAATGTCAGACACCAGCATACTGAAAGGTCATACTGGGCATGCTCACACCCTTAAACAAATTATGCCCATGTCTGCAAACAACAGTGGACCAGACATATCTGCCAGTTGCAGATGTTAGAGCAGACACTCCTCATTATGCACCACTCGTGCTTTGCACATACAGTGAATAGGAATACAGACATATATCCAAGTTCAACACACTATAATACGCCAAAAGTAGATGCACATAGATGTGTGGAAGAGAGTGACTGTGACAAGGGGCCATCCATTTTGAGGCCTGTTCCACCCAGCACACAGTCAAATGGCTACAATCACATGAGATTCAGATATCACTCACTGTATATACTAGCCACCGGTATCTGTCAGCATTACAGACTATGGGGTGCAAGTGCTAGCTGTGCAATATGACTGTACAAGGAAGTAGTCATCTCACAGCTGTATACACGTACCTGTGGAATATAACCCTGTGTGTGCCCACATGTGGTGTGTCAAACTCTAGATGAATGGGTTATGGCTCACACACTCACACTCGCCTCCCCATAGCCCTACTATGACAAGCCTGCTGAGGTCATCCACTTTGAAATACACCTTTGGGAATGTTGTAACCCAGTAATCTCTGTGGCATGTCCTGTAACTGTGTACTGCTGTAGTGTGATAACTAGTTAGGTCGGAGTTCTAATCTCAGACAGGGCAAGTGTGTGTGTGTGTGTGTGTGTGTGTGTGTGTGTGTGTGTGTGTGTGTGTGTGTGTGTGTGTGTGTGTGTGTGTGTGTGTGTGTGTGTGTGTGTGTGTGTGTGTGTGTGTGTGTGTGTGTGTGTCCATCTGTGTAGAGAGCAATGCTTTTTAGGCTACTCACACTCACTACAATTCAAATGGCCTACTTTGGCAAGGCTGCTGATGTCATCCACCTTGGAATACACCTTTGAGAAAGAGTGTAGCCCAGTAATCTCCATGGTGCGTCCTATAACTGTGTACAGCTGTAGTGTGATAAACTAGTTAGGTAGGAGTTCTAATCTCAGACATGGCAACTGTGTGTGTGTGTGTGTGTGTGTGTGTGTGTGTGTGTGTGTGTGTGTGTGTGTGTGTGTGTACAACAATTCGACTCAATGTGGAACAGGTTTTGCAAACTTCTTATATGGTGGCCCTAGTATATATCACAATGTCCACTGTACAGGGATAACAGATGTGAAATTGCCGAGAGGCTGAGGTGCAAATCCATACCCCTACATGTGACATCAATGCCAGCTGAACTACATTAGCAATCCTTGTATTACCCAGGGAACACTCTCAACCCATAGCTCATACACACACACAAACTTGTCTAGGCAACACCCACTATGTCGGTAGTACCCTGCATATTGCCCACTGATAGTTACCATGGTGTGATTGTAGTGGGCTACAGAGGGCATAGTTACCATGGTGTGATTGTAGTGGGCTACAGAGGGCATAGAATAGATCCCACAGCCTTCTGCAACAAAGGTGAAAGTGCTACCTGTTGTGCCCCTGACACTGTCATGATACTAGTGTAATAATTCCAACATTACATAGATTGTTCATAGCAAAGAAGGGACCAGATTCAATAAAGCCTACAATAAGTGTACACTAACCCATGGATTCAGCAAGTTGTGCACAGCATGCAGGAATAATGCAGGAGCTGCTGCAGGCAATATGGCAGCCGTGCGATCCAGGAATAAGCTCCAGGGACATGCATGAGCGCTCCTGCACTATTCATGCATGGACACAGCTCCTGTATGCAAATTACCCATTTGCAGCTGAAAACCATGTAAATGAGTTGAATTTGTGATCCAGGAAGCTGGCAGCCAGCCATGCAGGACTAGTGTAGTCTGTGTCAAAGGAAAATTTACTTTAAAAATGATCAAAACACGGTAGGTTCAGGTTAAGGCACTTTAATCTTGCAGCAAGGAGACAAAAACGTGCTAATACAGAGTTTGTCTAACCAGAAACAGGAAATGCATTCATTTTTATAAGTTATCAAATTAATTCTCTCCTACCATGCTGACGTAACAAATTACCACCTTTTGGTCATCATCTGCTGACCATCTTTCCCATGCTTTTCTGCTGATTTAAACAATTTTTATGTGAAACATCCTGAGGAAAGCAACATGGCCTTGGTTACTTTCAGTTAGATACTTGTTATGTTACATTCAAGATACTATAGCTAAATCGAACACAATACTAGCAGTTCATTTCTCTAAAAAGCCTTTGTCTAACTTATCTCTAACTACTGCAGCTGCAGAAGTTCCCATCCTCTGAACAAAGCTGTCTGTCTGAAATCATTACATTTATTCAATAGTATATTGTCTATTCATATGCTTCTGACCTAGCAGATTAACACCTGTTTTTCAAGTACATTCCCACAAGGCATAAACAAGAATATTGCTGTGCTAGCAGTTACTAGGTCAGAGGGCAACTTGCAAGTTTCAGTAAGCATGCTGCAGTTTCAATAAGGATTATTTTCGGCCTCATATGAAACTCAATTTATAAAAATCACAGTGCATAAGAAATAGAATGAAAAGCATATTAAAAACACTTGATTATTAATTTGTTATTAAGCAAACACATATTAATACATATTTTTCTAACATCTCCCTCCTCTTAATACTTTTTATTCTATTTTCAAAAAAGGATAAACAGTTTGCTTCTTTTCCTAACCTCTTCCATTTAGGATTTGCAGTTAAGAAAGTCATTTAGTTTAAACTTTTATGAAAGCGTCTCACATTCTAGCAGCTTTTCAAATTCAGTACTTTGATACATAGTTTCAGATACGTATATATCTATGAATTCCTTAATTAACCTCACCCCCCAAAGGCATTCTGAAAAAACTCTGTCAGAGGTTTGGGCCTGGTTTGGTCATGGCCGACACTTGCTGAATCACCTCGAGATGATCGTTGATCTCATGCTGATGGTCAGGAATAAACGCACAGCATTCGTCGTTGATTAAAGTGCAAGTCCCACCTCTCGCCGCTAGGGTGAAGTCAAGAGCCATTCGGTTTTGACGCACTACAGTTCTCATGGCATTCAGTTCATCAGTTATCAGTTCAAGGGCAGAAAAAGTTGCATTACTCATTATTTCGAGAAGTTTAGACAGTTTTCGCAGTTCCCATATTGATTTAACTCCGCCATACATGGGTGATATACCTGCCCAGGATATAACAGCATCGCTCAAGTCCATGTGCACAAGTTTGGTTCCCACATTACGATTGTTTTTCCACCCTGCTTCGATTCGCCCTACTAGTTTCTCCAGTTTCTTAACAGTCTGTTTGGTTACATCTTGAGTATTTCGAATACTCCCTTGAGGCAAGGCTGCAGTGTGTCGGATGGCCGGAACCAGGTATCCCAAAAAACAACTGCCAGACCAATTCTCAGGTAACCATTTATATGCCTTTTTCCCACATACAAAATAACAGTCCTCTACCTTTGTCATTACTTTGTTACGAAAAGACTGCCCTGCATGAAACATTTTCTTATCTATCACTGATAACTGTTTGAAAAGTACAGGATTGTGCTGTACCTGATCAAGAGTTTTATGCATAGATTTTAAAAATGAGTCATAATCTGTACTACAAGATCCACTCAAATCATTTGGTTTTCTATAACATTTGTACTGTATAGTAACATTACATTTACTCCACCCAACTTGGATGCAGTCGTTTTTATAAAAACATACAATTCCTTTTTGTGTCACAGGCAAATACAATGCTACTTTATCTTGTGCTTTAATAGCAACTGTATCAAAAACCAGATTTTCCCAGGTCTCATTGACCCCTAGGGGGATAGCAGTCATTAACAAACCCCCGTATGCTGTTGGTATGGCCGTACAGACCCAGCAGTTCGAAACATTGAAAGTCTCTGCATATACACGTGTAATTGCCTGATAAGTGTTAAAGTTCGGATGCCAGTCTATGTTTGGTTCATTACGTCTAATCAGTTCAACCTTTGTGGCAGGAAAAAAGTATGGCCACAGCAAAAAGAACAGTGTGATCAATATTGCAACAAAAACAATCATACAATTTTTCTGAAATTGTTCAGTGTCTCTACTCACTCTGTATCTGGCCATTTTGTTCTTGTTGTGCAACAGTAACAAGGTTTTGTCCAGTTCAAAGTTTTTAACCAGTTTACAGTGTGTCAAATGGATCCAAAAAGCTCGTTCCGTGATTTTGACTGCAGTGGGTGTCGACAGCAGTACCTGGTATGGACCTTCCCACTTCGGAGAGCTCCAGTTCTTCCGTTTCATAATCTTCACCCAGACCCAAGTGCCTGGGGCTACTGGTGCTTCCGATTTCAGTTGCTCTTTATCTGAAACAGAATTTAACTGCAAAAGTTTGTTATTCAAAAATCTCCTTATATATCCTGCAAGTGAACTGTCAGCCTCCTGCTTTGTAGACATGAGAGGTTTCCACTGAGGTGTGTAATATGCCCTCCCAAACAAAGTTTCAAAAGGAGTTAATCCCTTTACATTTGGAACAGTTCTCATACTCAACAGTGCTAAAGGAAAACAGTGCACCCAATTTTTCTGTGTTTCTTCTATCAATTTCCTAAGCCTATTCTTCAGTACCCCATTGTGCCGCTCTACTAGTCCTGCAGATTGGGGGTGATACGCACAGTGATTCTTTAATGATATTTCGAAGTAACGACTAAGTTGCTGAATTGTTTGGTTCACAAAATATGTCCCGTTATCACTATAAATCTTTTCCGGTATCCCAAATCTGGGTATAATTTCTTTAACAAGTACCTTTGCAACCATAGCTGCATCTGGGTTTTTAGTTGGAAATGCTTCTACCCATTTGGAAAACATGTCTATAATAACTAAGCAGTATTTCTTATTCTCACATTTATTCAATTCTATGAAGTCCATACAAATGGTATGGAACGGATATGGTGGTGTTGGAAAATTCCCTCACTTAGGCTTCAATGCCCCTTGTGCATGATACTTGTTACAAACATGGCATACTGCACAAATTTTTTTTGTATAGTTTGTAAACCCATAAGTTGTAAACACTCAATTCACTAACTGTACCATCCCCCCTGTTGAGACATGGCTCTGCCCATGGCTCAACAATGCTGCATATCTAAATAAATTAGATGGCAAAATTGGTTTCTTTTCCTTGGAGATGTATAGTCCCTTTTTGAGGATTGCTCCTCGTTTTATCCACTTTTGTTTCTCAAGATTTGTAGTAAGTGTCTGCATTGTTTTTAACATTTCCAAATCTAAAGTTTCTGAGGGTTGTAATTCCTCGCTCAAAAGAAAAGTTTCTGTGACTGAAGCTGCCTGTTTTGCAGCTGTATCAGCCCGTGCATTACTTTTTGAAATTCTGTCCTGTTGTTTTGTATGAGCTACGCATTTGCAAATAGCTACTTTTTTAGGTAACTGAATTGAGTCTAACAAGTCTAAAATAAGTTGCGCATGATTAATCGGTTTATCAGTAGATGTTATCATTCCTCTATTTTTCCACTGTTGCGCAAAAACATGTACAGTAGAAAAACCATACTGACTGTCAGTATGAATGTTTACTTTCTTACCTTTTGCTAAGGTACATGCCCTTGTTAGGGCAATCAATTCTGCTGCTTGTGCAGATAAGTTGTGTGGCAAAGATTTTGCTTCTAAAGTTTCAGTATCAGAAACGACTGCATACCCCACGAGTTTCTGTCCTGTAGGACCCCTCCTGCACGAGCCATTTACATAGCATGTCACTTCGGCATCATTCAAGGGAACATCCGTAAGGTCTTGTCTAGGTAGTGTCTTTTGCTCAATTTCCTGCAGGCAGCAGTGCGGTTTGCCATCTACAGGGGTTGGAAGCAAAGTTGACGCATTCAAAGTTGTACATCGTTCAATTGTCATATGAGGTTGGTCCAACAGAATGGTCATACAGGAAAGATGTCTAGCAGGAGAAAGATATGCTACTTTTTCTTGCAGTAAAATGATTGCGACTGCATGAGGCACTCTCAATGTGAGAGGGTGGAACAGTACTACTGAGGCTGAAGCTTGCACTGCCATTGCCGCTGCAACTACTGCTTGTACACAGTGGGGCAAAGACCACGCCACTGGATCTAACTGTGATGAATAATAAGCTATGGGGCGTTGTTTGTCCCCATGTTGCTGTGTCAACACTGATGTCATATAACCTTGCTTACAATCTACAGTTTGAATAAACTGCTTGTTATAGTTTGGTAATCCTAAAACTAAGGATGATGCTATCAATTGTTTTAACTTACAGAAAGCTGCTTCTGCTTCAGGTGTCCATTGTAATAAATCCTGTGCAGCCATCGTTTTTTTAAATATTAAATCGGCCAGTGGAGCATATTCCAAAGCATAGTTTGGTATCCAACTCCGACAAAAATTAGTAGTTCCCAGGAAGGACATTATTTCCTTCTTGGTAGTTGGTCTAGGTGCTTGTAAAATCGCTGTTTTTCTGTCTTCATTTAATATTCTACCTTCTTTGGATATTACATATCCTAAGTATTTAGCTTGTTTTCTCCAAAGCTGTAACTTGTCTTTGTTTATTTTGTGACCTTGAGTAGCTAAAAATTGTAACAAAGCTATTGTGTCTTCTTTGCATTCTTGCTGGGTGGGGGCTGCCAGCAGAATGTCGTCTACATAAAGTAGAATCTGACTACCTTTCGGTGGGATAAATCCCGCCAGGTTGCTTGCCATTTTTTGTGCAAATATCGTTGGACTTTTACAATACCCCTGTGGTAATCTGGTATATGTATACCGCTTTCCCTGAAATGTGAATGCAAACCAATATTGGCTGTCAGGGTGTATCGGTATTGAGAAAAATGCATTACTTATGTCTACCACTGAAAACTATTTCTGTTCTGGCTTTAAATCATTCAGTAAGGTATGTGGATTTGGCACCGTTGGTGCTCTAGGTATAACTGCATTGTTCACTGCTTGTAAGTCTTGGACCATACGCCATTCCCCGTTTGCTTTCTTGACAGGAAATAAGGGTGTGTTACATGGTGAATCAGGGGATTCTATTAAGACTCCTTCCTTAAGTAAGGCTGCTATGATAGGTTTGGTTTCTACCTCTGCATCCTTTCTTAAGGGATACTGTCTTTTCTGGGGTCTAAAAGCTGACTTTGGCGTTATGGTAACTGGTCCTGCTGTTCGTATTAATTCTACATCTGATTTTCCTGCTGACCAGAGAATGTCTGGTATGTCCCGCAAGGCTTTTTCCTCTTCTTCTAATAATAGTAATACTCAGCTATTCTCACTAGCCTGTGAGTGTACAGCGGGGTGTGTCTGTGTGATTCAATTCAATTTCTGTTTCTGTACTTCTTGTTCTGAGAGTTCTAGTTCTGTCTGTTTTTCCCACCTCGTGACTTTCTCACCTAAGTCTGCCCATTTTAGAGTTTTATTCTTAGTCAAACTAACATGGGGCAGTCGATTAGATTTGTAGAGTGTCAAAAATATTTGGGGCAATGAACAGCTTGCTACACTGTTCCCTTCTGTATCCCAGTACAAATTTTGCAGTAGCAGCCTATTTGCATGGTTTTGAAACAATTCTAGTTCATAATCTTTATTAGGACCTGGTCTATTACAGTAATATAGAGTACAATGCAACAAATGCTGTTTGTCAATGTCGAGGGAGGGGAACTTGCTGATAGCTACATTCATTAGTTCTTCGGTTACTGCCCCTGGACCAGTCATAACCAAGTCCTGGCTGTACCAATAATGCATTTCACCCTCCGGTCGCACTACAAAAGTGTCCATTTGTCGCTGTGCTTCCATACCCTGCATGGTTGGAATTACTGCTATGCCAAATATCTGCATTAAATCTCTACCCAAAAGGTTCACTGGGCATTTCGCAGAAACTACAATTTTACTTTTCTGAGTCATCCCTGAAACAGGGTCTATTATTGTAATGTCACGGGAGAGTGGCTCCCGATATAGCTGTCTGTTAGCTGCTTTCACTAGTATATAGTCTAGTGATTCTGTATCTTCTGGTAGTTTGGAAGGGTGTATCAGGGTCCGTGAAGCCCCTGAGTCACACAAAAATTTAACTTCCCTCCCCTCCACCAGAAGCGTCACTTCCGGTTTTGTATCTGCTAAGTAAAGGTCTAAGCTCAAAAGAGCTAGGTCCAAAATTTCATTTTCTTCTATGTCTGTGTATTCATATACATCCTTTACCCCTTGTGTCACATCCTCTTCACCTGCTATCACATTTACACTTGTCTTTTCCTGCTCACTTTCACTCAATGATTCCTGACTATCATATAGTAATTCCTCATCCTCCTTATTTTCTGTAGTTGCCTTTTATTTAGCCTGCAATCCCTTGCTAAATGTCCTTTTTTCCCGCACTTAAAACACCCTTTTTCTTTCTTTCTTCAAAATCTTCTGATTGTTTGTCAGATTGTTTATTTCCCTGGGCATTTTTCTTACCCTTTTTTCCAGTTTGTACTACAAATACTTCTGTCCCATCTTCTGCTGAAAATATTTCGGTTTTCTTTTTCTTTTTACTATTAAAATGTCTTTCTGCATGTCTAGCATATTCAAGTAAGGCTTGTAACCTACTTGTTCAATGATCTATTATATGCTTCGTAATGAAGCTACTAATAGGTGCAATGCACCCTTTCAAAAATGCATTTTTCAATTGTTGTTCATACGGGGAATCATTTGCTTGATTTTCAGGAACTGTCATGCCACTATGATTGTTAAAGCATTCTAATAACCTGGCATAGTACCCATTTACTGTTTCTTTTTCCTGCTGTATACATTGATTAATACAAGTCCAATCAGCCCTAGGCTTCCACTTTTCAGAGATTCGGTCTGTCAGACCTTTCACTCTGCCATCTAGTTCTGCATCAGTATGTGCGAGTGGTCTAAGTTGTGCGTCAAGAGGATTCCAGCTGCCACAAAATTTGTGCCAGTCTGGGCCTACAATTTGTCTAACTACTTTTTTTACTTCCTCTCCATTCAAATGGTAACTCAATCTCATACCTTGTAAATCTTCTAAAAACTTCCTAAAATTCACTTTTGGGTGGGGAATACCTTCTGTGGCTTTTCGGATATCTTCCGGTGTCCACGGTCTATAAACTAAAAGAGTCGGATCTTGTCCTGCCTGAGGATTTGGTACTTCTATGAGCGGACATATTTCTTTTTCACTCATAGCTTGTGATGCTCTATTTAACTCATTTAATTTAATTTTCCTCCTCAAGTCGCATGTTCGAGACCTGGTCTCGATGGGATCCCTGACAAACGGTTGTGCTTTTACAATGGCAGCTGGGTATAGTTGAGGTGGATCAGCACGTCCACTCGCTTCATATTTTGGTAACGGAAGTGGAGGGGGCGAAGGAGGGGCCGTCGCTATTACTAAATTATTATCTTCTTTGTCTAAAAACATCGTTTTTTAATTTTTAATTCTTTGTTCCCTACGATTTGCTTCCTCAAGCCACCTGTACGCCTGAGGGACTCCTAATTGTCACTGCTTTTTTAATTTGCCTTTCGCGTCTATTTTTAACTGTTTTACAAGTTTCATAAGTGCGAGTTAATCTAAATTACCCTCGAATTTGTACTTATCGACCCATTTGGTATAATATTTAACATTATCGGAACGCTGTAATTGCATATACTTCGTGTCTTCGGTTAGGGGTGTGTCCCGGGAGCTTTTTGTGCACTGATTTCCCATTGGTGTCTTAGCTAAGCTGTAAATTGTTATGTAACCCTTTCTATCACGTGGTACCACAAGTCTACACCTTTTTTACAGTTTATCTAGAATAACTGTCTACCTATTATGTTTCCCTGATCTATGACAAAAACAGTAATACCTTTTTCTGTCTCTAATTTGCATAAGCAATTTACCTGACAAAAAAAAGAATAATTCTGTAACTAGTCCCTGATCTTGAAACAAAAATAAGGTAATTCCTCCTTACCTGACCCTCCGTGAGTTGATCCACCGGATCGTTGACTCTTCCTCCAATCCCAGATCAGAAACAGTGGCTGGCCTCTTTCGAACGACAATTCAGTTGGAGGTCTTTCAAAGCAGAAGAGCCGATTTGGCCTCTTCTCCATACGGATGCATGCCACCGGGCCCATTTCTGACCTAGGTCCAGAGCGAGAGATACGTAATCCGGCTCGAAGGACCAATCTGTCAAAGGAAAATTTACTTTAAAAATGATCAAAACACGGTAGGTTCAGGTTAAGGCACTTTAATCTTGCAGCAAGGAGACAAAAACGTGCTAATACAGAGTTTGTCTAACCAGAAACAGGAAATGCATTCATTTTTATAGGTTATCAAATTAATTCTGTCCTACCATGCTGACGTAACAAATTACCACCTTTTGGTCATCATCTGCTGACCATCTTTCCCATGCTTTTCTGCTGATTTAAACAATTTTTATGTGAAACATCCTGAGGAAAACAACATGGCCTTGGTTACTTTCAGTTAGATACTTGTTATGTTACATTCAAGATACTATAGCTAAATCGAACACAATGCTAACAGTTCATTTCTCTAAAAAGCCTTTGTCTAACTTATCTCTAACTACTGCAGCTGCAGAGGTTCCCATCCTCTGAACAAAGCTGTCTGTCTGAAATCATTACATTTATTCAATAGTATATTGTCTATTCATATGCTTCTGATCTAGCAGATTAACACCTGTTTTTCAAGTACATTTCCACAAGGCATAAACAAGAATATTGCTGTGCTAGCAGTTACTAGGTCAGAGGGCAACTTGCAAGTTTCAGTAAGCATGCTGCAGTTTCAATAAGGATTATTTTCGGCCTCATATGAAACTCAAGTTATAAAAATCACAGTGCATAAGAAATAGAATGAAAAGCATACTAAAAACACTTGATTATTAATTTGTTATTAAGCAAACACATATTAATACATATTTTTCTAACATCTGCAGAAATGAAGCCATGACAGCTCCAAATAAAGGGTGTATATTATGTTGAAAGCATGCCAATGGCCAAATATATGGCCATTAGCATGGAAAACAATGGTCAAAATAAAAAAAAAAAACTTTTATTTTTTAGCCGATTTTGGCTGTTTAAGCGTAGGGCAGCGGTGCGCAAACTGGATCGGGCTGAAAATAAAAAAAAAAAACTGAAATAAGCATTGTATCCAAAATCATTATTTTGTCATTATACTCAATGGCAGGCAGAAAACAACATGGCCAGTAAATAGTGGTTGCTAAGGGGGAAGGCTCAGTGTGGGACTTGTAACTATGCATTAGCAGGCAATCCTATGCAAATTAGGGGAATCATACTGAATCCCAGATTCCCCCTCATGGCTAGCCTGCACCCAACCATGTCGGTGTAGGAAGTGCATGGTGCAAGCCTAAGAGCTAGCTGACATCAAAGAGGGATGTGTCAGGCATACTGTAAGCCTATTGGAGCCCTGTGGTTTGGGTTTGCCCTTAGCTTAGCAGAGCTGAGCAAGGGGGTGTGTCTGAGGCTGCCTAACACTCTTTACATTGCCTAAGTGGGTGTGCACGCCGCGCACCTGGTTTTAACGGAAAAAAAATGTAAACCAGGATATAGCAGCTCTGTGCACATCTGAGCACTGTGTTTGTGCAGTACAAATCTGGGCTTAAACAGGAAGGCAATGGGAAGGGAAAACAGCAGTAGGAAGATAATCAAGGAGAACTAGCATAGTTGGCAGGTGAAATGTATCAGAATCAGTCAGTTACACAGGCAGCAGCCCAGCCCAGCCCAGCACACCACTATAAACTAAGCAAACACCTTTCCCCTCTGTTTTTTCCCACATACTCTACACCATCGGTGTACACAAGTGGGAGAATTTTACCAAACAAAAGCAACAAAATGATAGGGGCTGCAGCAGCTATCATAAATCAACATGTGGAAGAGGCTGAGGGTGATGAGGATGAGAATGCTGTCGACCAACCCACAGTGAGGAGAAGGAGAAGAGTGTACAGACCCAGGGTAACCTACCAGGGGCTACATGAGCTGGAGATAGTGGAGCACTATAGGGTGGACAGGGACCTTCTACAGCAAATTGTTGAGCTGTGCCGGCCACACCTCACACACAGATGCAACAGAGGGGAACCCATCTCAGTTGATACCAAGGTATGTGTAGGCCTAAGAATACTAGCCAAAGGCCAACTGGGGATATCATGGGGATCTCACAGGCATCAGCATCTAGGGTACTCCACCAGTTCCTGGATGCCATGTCAGCACATGCTGGTGAGCATGTATATTTCCTCAGAACCCGTGAGGCGTTGGCCAGCAATATGCATCTTTTCCACCAAATAGCAGAATATCCTGAGGTAGTGGGTGCTATAGACTGCACGCACATATGCATCAAAGCACAACCCGGTGAGTGGGGTAGGGTCTACATCAACTGCAAGGGCTTCCTCTCCATCAACTGCCAGGTCATGTGCGATGCCCAGGGCATAATAATGAATGTGTGTGCTGGCTGCCCTGGAAGCTATCACGACTTCCATATCTGGCATCTGATGCAGCTATGCCAGAGATTTGCCAGTGGGGATATCCCTTATGGTCACCTAGTAGGGGATGCTGGTTACGCACTGGAGCCATGGCTGATGACACCCATCAGAAATGCACACACACCTGAACAAGAATTCCATAATGAGGCACCCACACAGACCAGAATCATAATAGAGCATGTATTTGGGATGCTCAAGTCATGGTTCCGGTGCCTGGACACATCAGGTGGAGCCTTGCAGTACTCACCAGCTACATGTACCCAAATTGCCATTGTATGTGCCATACTACACAATATTATCCTGTGGAAACAGCTGCAGCAGGAACAGCATGGGGGAGAGCCACACAGCACCCCCCCCCCCACCGTTGCAAAGGCCTGCACAGGCACAGAGTGACTTAGAGGAGAAACAATCTGAGCCTGCCTCAGTAGGCAGAAGGAGGCATGCCTAGTATGCCCAAGCCTTGGCAAGGAGGCAAAGCATAGCGCATACACTGACACGGTCGGGACCCAGGGAATGACACCTCTCTCTGACTCACACATACAGTAAAAGAGATGCCAGACATGACACTACCTGTGCTTAACCATGTATAGGCAGTGTACTATGTGCATCCGACATAGTCAGCCCTCCAGCACCATCCCCAATATTGGCGCAACCACAAGGTAAGTCACTCTTTCTACCAATTGCTGAATGGAGTAGTATGTGTTGTTACATGTATCTATGGTATGGATGTGAGCATGCAAGGGAATTGGGTGGCTGAATGGGATGCCAGCAGATAGTAGACACCTATAGTGGCAGCATGAGATCTCTAACAATTACTGGCATCACCACAGTAGCCAGTACTAGACAAGGTGACAAAACACACTGCAGAAAATGTGCTGGGTCACATGTGTGTCCATAGGACACACACATGCCAGTCAGGGAGGCTCACATACCCAACAACAGTCTCAGCCAGCAGGATAGGCGTAGACAAACACAAACAAAGGCTGTGCTAAGGCCTCTGATTGATGGCGATGGAAAACATCCCCCCAGACATACACAGACAGACCACGACAGGTCAGGCAGTGGGATATTAGTTCTGAAGGGTAAGACGTCAGAAACTGAAATGTAGGTCAATAAAACCTAAGACCCATAGTACACTGATATGCCTCTAGTCAGCATGATAGGTTAGAATACAGAATGAAATGGGATACCTGAAATAACAGTACAGTCATAGCAAATGTGTACAAGTGTCAGGTGTGCTCCCCCCACAATCCTATGCAGAAATGTAGTAACAGTCAGGTGTGACCCCCTAATCCTATGTAGAAATGTAGTAACAGTCAGGTGTGCCCCCCCCAATCCTATGTAGATATGTAGTAACAGTCAGATGTGCCCTCCCCGATCCCATGTAGAAATGTAGTAACAGTCAGGTGTGCGCCCCCACCCAAGCCTATGTAGAAATGTAGTAACATGTATGTGTAGGTATAATAACAGTGGAGCACAGATTACTTGAGCTGGCCAAGGTAGCAGGATAGATTGTAGCATGTGTACAATATGCAGGTCTGTGTGTGTTGGTGTGTGTCATATATTGTGTGAGAGTGGTCAATATGTATGCATGGTGAGGTTTGTCCTGGTGGCCATTGCCCAGTACTGCCGATGACAGGGCCAAGTTCTCACAACTGCAGTGCCAAACACAATGCTTCCCAACAAAACACATTCCAGCAGTAAGCCTTAGTAAATTTTTGGAAGTAGTATGTGTCACCATCTGAAAGATGGACATGGCATGAATGTCGGCCCAGACATACAAGCAGTACATAGGGGGAAGTACCCCAGACAGACAGTGTATAATATGTAACTATCAAATGGACACGCCCTTGGAATTGTGCATACAGGTTTGCAGCACATTATTTGGGATTGTAGTAGGGAATACCGATGCTGTCTGGCCAAACACTGGCAGACTACAAAGGTCATAGGAATGAAGTATTGAGAAACAGCTGATGTCCCTGCACAAGCCAGCATAAGTGGAATGCCCATGCATATCTGTGAGTCATATGCAAGTAGTGTCCATAGTACACATGTACCCAGCTCACCCCACCACCACCCACAGGTACCTCTCCAGTCTTATCCCTGCTGTTGGGAATGGGTACAATATGACCCCCACCTCTGTATGGCAATAGCGAAAGAATGCAGTATGCAGAACACGTGTCCCATGCAGGTGTGTCCCTAGCTGTAAGCAGCAACCTGCCAGCATCCACACCACTGGATCAATAATGACAGAAAGTATTGGCATGAACACCTTGCATACCTACCCTGTCACCCCAGGGGGAATATAGTATATCGCAGTCTGGGTCTGTAGGAGTGACAGAATGCAACAGCCTTCTACAGCTGGCCTGCATCACTACCAAATGGCCTACAGTCCTCTACCAAAGGCCTGTGTCTCACCCATACTGCCGTTTTTAATTTCTCCAAGTCTTTTGAGTTTCTAATACCATGATGGGAATGGACCCCATTCCTAAGTCAAAGTGCAATTAAAGTTCATGAAATTAGTATTGTTTCCCTCTTTGATGTTAGCCAAAAGTGCTCTTCGCAGCACCTGCAATGTGCCCAGTAATGACTCCTTCTGCAATTTGTACAGTGTTACATGAATTGGTAACATATCTAAATATGATTGTAAATTATTTTTTACAAGACCAGTTGCTCCTACTACTATTATAACTGTTTGGGTATCTTTCCTCCACATGGCTCTTGTTTCTGCCTGCAGATCGAGGTATTTTATAACTTTGTGTCTGTCTGTACGGAAGACACTGTAGTCACTAGGTGTGGCAATTTCAATGATCAATGCTACTTTTGTCTTCTTTTCTTGGACCGCTACATCCGGTTTTCTAGCATCTATCTTTTGGACTGTTGGTATTGGGTGATGCCATGTGATATAAACTTCATAATTTTCTATGATTCTCTGTGGCTCATTTTTCCAGTGTTTTTCAGCCACTTTGATACCATAGTGTTTGCCCAATCTCCAGTGTAACAGTCTTGCTACGTTATTATGCCTTTCAGTATACAGTCCCTCTGCCATTAGAGAGTCGCAACCAGCAATATGGTGTGTGACTGTTTCCAATTTGGTTCTACAAAACCTACATATATCTGTTTCTCCCACATGTTCAATGGACTTAGTAAACCAGCATGTACATAGTCCACTATCTTGGGCTGCCAGTATTAACCTTTCATTTCTTGATGTAAATTCACCTCTCCTTAACCATTCCTGCATTCGTTCTTGTTCAACATGAGGCTCTTCCAGAAGTTTTCTATACTTGCTACTATATTTATGTTTTTTCCACATTTCTTTCCTTCTCACCTGGTCATTCACCTTGTATTTTTTCTTTTGTTTTTTAGCACATTCAGTTGCTGCCTATTTTTTATCCACTTCTGGTTTTATTTCCATTCCTGCTTGACGTCGATATGCTTCTGCTAAATTAAGCAGAGATATCTTAGATTTAGTCTCCTCATGTTTCAAATCTTTCACTACATTTGGATCCTGTGAGGTCAGTAGATAAGTGTGGAGTCCCACAATTGCAGATCTATACATGTAATCAATTTCAAGGAGGCCCACCACTCCTTCAGAACGGGGAATATATAATCTTGGTATACACTTCTTTACTTCTTCTTCTTTCGGCTTTTTCCCGGTTAGGGGTCGCCACAGCGGATCACCTTGTCCGCACATTGAATGGCAGTGGAGTTTTACGGTGTCGAGTTGCCAGCCCGGCGCCCAACCTTCCACAGAAGGCACACTCACACGCACACCTAGGGCCAATTTAGAGTGTCCAATCCACCTGCAGCATGTCTTTGGGATGTGGGAGGAAACCGGAGCACCCGGAGGAAACCCACGCGACCACAGGGAGGACATGCAGACTCCACACAGAAGGCACCCCAGCCGAGGATCGAACCGGAGAACCTCTTGCTGTGAGGCAGCAATGCTAACCACTGCACCACCGTGGCCGCCCTATAATCTTGGTATACACTGATTTTTATAAATCATTTAGTGAGCATGAAGCATCTTTTCTTGTTTTAATATTCAATCTATCCAACACTTATTGGGGCCAGTCAATCACTCAAAAACTGTAAGTTAGGACAGGAAGAGCAAACTGATTTATAGCTTGGATCTTGTTCCTAGGTGTCAATGCAGGTTTCAGGATTAATTTAAGTCTTCTAAAGTACTCCTTACTAAGCTTTATTTGCATTTGTTCATGTTTTATTGCTGATCCTTCATCAGTTCCCAAGTATTTATGCACCCCCTCTTGTTCAAGTTCTTTTATATTACATTCTTGTCCCAAACTGATGTTTTCCTGGTGCTGAAATTTTCCTTTTTTAAAGGTTGCTTTTACACATTTATCAAGACCAAATGACATTCCAATATCATCTGAAAAAGTTTTGACAACCTGCAGCTGTGCTTTCAGTTCCTCATCTGATGAGTTATACAGTTTTAAATCATTAACAAAGAGAAGATGAGAAGTCATTAGACTTTGTTGTTTTCTAGAAGCCACATTATAGCCATGGCCTAATCTGTTAAGTAAACAGCTTAATGGATTAATGGCAAGGAAGAATAGCAAGGGTGACAGAGAGTCACCCTAGAATATCCCCCTTTGAATTTTTATCCCTGGGATAATAATCTGTCCTTTATCATGGCTTAATTGCAAAGTGGTCTGCCACTGTTTCATGGTTACAGTAATGTAGTCAATCAGTGTAGGGTGTATCTTATACATTTTTAAGCACTCTTTTATCCATGAATGTGGGATACTATCAAATGCTTTTTTGTAGTCAATCCATGCCATTCTTAGGTCCTTCCCCTTTTTACAATTCTCCACTATAACTTTGTTTAACAACAAATGGTCCTGTGTTCGACAAAACTTTCTTTTATTGCCCTTTTGTTCTACTGCCATAATTGAGTTTTCTTCTAAATGACTATAAACTCTGTCAGCGTCAGTTCCCATGTATATTTTGTATGTCGTCGGAAGACAAGTTATTGGTCTATAATTTTTAGGGTAGCTTGCAGGTTCACTCTTAAGTAAGAGCATTGTTTTTCCTCTTGTTAACCAGTGTGGTGTATGTTCGGGATGCGCATATAAATAGTTCTTACTCATGGCTAAATCCTCGTGCAAAGAAGTTAATACTTTAAACCAAAAGTTAGGTACTGCATCTGGGCCTGGGGTTTTCCAGTTAGAGGCTTTTCTCAACTTTATTTCAATCTCTCTGGCTGTTATTTCATCCCATTTCATATCCTGCACCTTTAAACTTCTTATTCTTTCCTTTACTTCTTCTATCCATTTAGCATCTTTGTTATGTTCCACAGGATCTTCATAGATACTTCTCCAAAATGTATCTACTTACTCTTTTTTTGGCGGTCTATCAGTTCCTTTTACCTTATTTCCCAATTCGCTATAAAACTTTTTTGGATCATCAGTAAATTGTTTATTTTGTACTTTTCCCTTATATTTATCTTCGTATCTTCTAAGTCTTTCCGCCTGTTTTGAAATTTTTAGTTTGTTATCTCCAATAGTGTATAATAGATCCTGGTCTGTTCTAATACTGCGCATTGCTTTTATCACATCTATCTTTCTTCATATTTTTGTTGATCTGTTCCCTCTTCTATAATCTTCTAACAATGATACTTCTTGTCTTAACTGCTTTATAGTTTTCTCTGTTCGATATTTTCATGATGGTATTTGCTTTCACCCCCTCTTTTCCTTCGCTACCCTACGTTCCTGCGGTAGAACTTTATCAGTTATTAATTTAGCAGCACAGTAATATATTCTGTTTACTTCTGTTATATCACATGGGTCTCTATGGACAGTCCTAATTACTGTGTTCATTTGTTTTATCAAGCATCTGACTTTTGGGGTTTGTTAACCTTATGCAGTCTATTTCTGTCATTGATCTTGATATATCTATCTTTGTCTATTAAATCAAGCAACTCTTCTCTTAACTCCTTTTCTTCCATACTGAGGGCACATCCATTGTTTTCCATTTCCTGTGTGCAAGTTCTATAGCATCTTCCTGTGACACATTCTCTTCAATTTCATTTTGTGTCATCTGTGGTTCTGTCATATGGGAACTCACTGGCCTATCACTCTTCAACATTGACTGCGTCAGAGTTTCCAGTTTCTTGTTGCTTTCCTTGCTGTCTAACTTCAAGTGAATGTTTATACTGGTTTCCTGTGAAAGGCTCCAAAATATCTTGATATGGCACCTGGCCAGTTACTTCCTGTTCCACTGGTTTCCCCTTAATTTGGATATCCATTGCTCTATCCTGTTGTGGTGCTTTCTGCATTTGATTTTCTACACTGAATCCTTCTCTTTGCAGTTGTTCCATTACCTCAATTTCTATTTCTTTGACTTCTCCATTACTAATCTCTTTTTCTACTTTTCCTCTTAGTCTTCTTATTTTTTGTATTGTAAGGTTTTCCATATCTGGATTCCGTTGCCTATATTTTTCTTCAAATATCTTTGGTGCTGCTCTTTTTGTATAAGTTAGTTTTGCTTTCTCCTTTGCATAAATATTACACCATATTAATTATTTTTTTTCCTTTCCCCATCCATATTTCTTCTTCACATATCTCCTGATCTTGCTTTTCCTTATTCTGAGGACTCACTCCATCCTGCTGTAATGTAATTTGTTTTAGACGGTATACATCAAATCCTTCACTTTGCAGGCACTCCATAACTTCAACTTCTATTTCTTTAACTTCTGCTTTACTTATCATCTTTTCTACATTGAATCTTTGTGCTTTTAATCCTTTTTTTGTGAAATTTTCCATATCTGAATGCCTTTGCCTGTATTTTTTCTTTCTTCTTTGCATAAATATTGCCTCGTATCAAATCTCTCTTTCTTTCCCATGTCCATATTTCTTTTTTACATTTTTCAAATATCTCTTGGTTTTGTTGTTTATATTTTCTCACTTCCTCAGAGGCTTCTTTTTCCAAAGAGATCAAAGTTACTTGCTCTATATACTGTTTTTCGAAAATCTGTTGTATTAATGAAAACATTTTTTTTTATTTGAAGCTTTTAACAGTTTTTCCTGTGGAAGTATTTTTCTTTCCTCTAATTTCTCTCTTAATCATTTTGTATATCTTGTGTCTGGAAATTCTGGGCTTTTTGCGTAATAGTAACAATACATAATTTCTTTCTGATCCTCAATAGTCCACACTGTCGTCTTTATGGCTCTTCTTTGGCCAATCAATTTTTGTCATTTTTGTGGACTGCTACTTTCTTCTACAACAGGGGGGCCATCTGCTACTTCCTTCTACAACAAGGGGGCCATCATGCCAATGTATGTAATGTCATGGACTCCCAAATAACAACATAACACAGTCCATAGAACCCAAATGCAAGGCCATGTGGACAAATCACAGTAACATGTCCATCAAGTCCTACTGCATGAACTGTGGACCAACACCAAATTACTGCTGGGATGAGGTGATAATTATAGGGAACATATCAGATAATGTTTGCCTAATGTATGGAAGAGGATAGAATAATAGGGGGGTGGGAGCATGGGTGGCATGGGGTGTTTGAAGTCCGAAACTCAGCCGTGTGCACATACTATCCCTGGCTGCAAACACAAGAATGGGTGGCTACAAACCTGCTCGTAAACCACAATGTGAAGGAGTAATGTCCAGAATTATGATCCCTGCCTCTGGGTAACCTGTGTGAATCTGTATAGCTGTGAGGTTTGGCCACAGCAGGATATGGCCATACTGTCACGTGTATGGATGTACAAGCATGGGATCCTCTGCCACCACTGTACCAAGGTGCTGAACCATTTACACAGACCCAGCAGCAAGGGTCTTCAGCTTCCCCTCCAGAATAGCATGATTGTGCAAGACTATGTAGGCTGCTGACCACAATACTGGACACAGCTGCATTCACCCTGTGTTCCCCAGGACATCACTGCAAGCAAATATGTCTACCTGACAGTACATGATGACATAAAATATCACAATTTATAACAGTACACGTGTCTGAATATCTCTGCTAACACCAGGATCATGTAGCAGAAGCAGCACAGACACTATTACCTACAGTAACCCACTGTCCTTTGCCCATTTTGACCCCATATTGTCAGCAGATATAAAGATATCCTGCAGAAACACTTTGCTAGCTGTAGGTGTAGAACACAATAGTCTGCACTGGAGTACAATCTACCTGGAATGGATTCACACATTCATTATAGAAGGTCATACTGGGCATGCTCCCACACTTAGACAAATGAAGGCCATGTCAGACAACAAAATACTGAAGGGTCTTACTGGGCATGCTCACATACTTAAAGAAATGAAGCCTATGTCTGGCAACAACAGTGGACCATACATATCTGACAGTCGAAAATGTTAGTGCATGCACTCCTCAGTACACACCAGTCATGCTTTGCACACAGATTGGGTAGAAATACACACATATATCCAAGGACAACACACTATAATAGGCCACAATTACACATACATAGATGTGTGGAAGAGAGTGTAAGTGACAAAGAGCCTCCCATCATGAGGCCTGTCCCACCCAGCACACTTCCAGTTGGCTAAAACCACTTGATGTGCAAATGTCAATCGCCGTAGACATTTGCCTCTGGTATCCGTCAGCACTATAGTGTCTGTGGTGCTTGTGCTAACTGTGTAACATGACTGTACAAGTCAGTAGTCATCTAGCAGTTGTATACATGTACCTGTGGGATATAAACCTGTGTGTGCCACAGTGTTGTGTGTCTGCCTCTAGATGAATTGGTTATGGCCCATGCACACACACTGCACTCCCCATTGCCCTACTATGGCAAGCCTGCTGATGTCTTCACCTTGAAATACACATTTGGGAAGTAGTATCCTAGTAATCTCTGTGATGTGTCCTGTAACTGTGTAATGCTGTAGTGTGATGTACTAGCTAGGTATGAGTTCTAATCCCAGATGTAGCAACTGTGTGTGTGTGTGTGTGTGTGTGTGTGTGTGTGTGTGTGTGTGTGTGTGTGTGTGTGTGTGTGTGTGTGTGTGTGTGTGTGTGTTTGTCTGTGTAGGGATCTATGCTTTTTAGGCCAGTCACACTCACTATAATTTAAAATGCCCTACTTTGGCAGGGCTGCTGATGTCATTCACTTTGAAAATACCTTTGGGGAAAGAGTAGCCCAATAATACCTGTGGTGTGTCCTATAACTGCATAATGCTGTAGTGTGATAAACTAGTTAGGTAGGAGTTCTATTCCCAGACATGGCAGGTGTGGATGTTTGTGTGTGTATTTGTTTGTCTGTGTAGGGAGCATTGCTTTTGAGGTCATTCACAGTCACTACAACCTCCATTGCCTTTCTTTGGCAAGCCTGCTGATGTCATTCAGTTTGAAATACAGCTTTGGGGAAGACGTAGCCCAGTAATCTCTGTGGCGTGTCCTGTAACTGTGTAATGCTGTAGTGTGATATACTAATTAGGTAGGAGTTCTATTCCCAGACATGGCAGCTATGAAACTCTGTGTGTGTGTAGGGATCAATTTTTTTGGCCATTCACAGTCACTACGCACACCTAAAAATGGAGAACATTGATAACTGTGCAGTAACAGAGACCTGATCCAAGCCTCCAGAGAGCACCCCTGCTATACTAGGTACAGCTCTCATCACACCTGTTGGCCACCAAACCAGGAACAAAACAATAATGGTGGAGGAGTGTCCATATTCATCAAGGATATTTGCACCACGAGGCTACTTGCCCAACAGAATGTGTCTGAAAATACCCCCAGTGCAACTAACAGTAGGTTAGACTGGGTTCCAAACTGTATAGCTTGCTACAGATCCCCCACCATGCCCCATGATACCCACTACAGCTTTTGAAGCATACTGTGAAATATTATGATACAAGCAAACACCCTAATACTGAGTGACTTACACTACCCTGCCATTAACTGGAAAAACTAATTGTGTACCAACACATGTGCCCAACGGTTCTTGGAAGTCATAATTCCCAATGCCCTGGATCAAGTAACCCATAGTCCCACCAGGGGCTCAAATATCCTAGACCTGGTCATTACCAACATGGGAAATCAATGCTCCACACCTATGGGCACCCCATCGGTGGTCAGATCAGCCCATGAGTCAATCGCCCTTAACATCAACATCCCTCCCCCACACCCCAGTAAGTTAACCTCTGTAACAAACATCTCCAAAGCCAATGTCATGCTACACATGTCAGATGTGACTAACGTCATGACACAGATGCAGATGGGAACTGAAAGGACGACTGCTGAATCATACATGCAGGCACTGTATGAGCACATCCACTCATGCATGAATTGTGCCATCCAATATTGAACCAAAATGCTCCCCACCAAGAAAAGGAAGCCAATGTGGTGACCCACTGCCATAAACATACTGTACAACAAAAGGAGAAAACTGTTGCAGAAATGGGGGAATTTCCAGGATGCAAAATACTTCCTTACCAGCTACAGTAAGAGGCAGAGATCCCTCATAACATCCACCAAAGCTAGTTATGAACATAATATAGCCAAAGATGCCAAAGACAGCTGCAAGCCATTCCATAGCTATGTGAGGAATCTAAATAGCACTGCTCAGAACTGCTGTGAACTACAACAGGATGGTATTAAATATACTGCTCCCAGGGATATTGCCAATATCCTGGCAGATTGATTCAGTACCAGCTGCACCCCCCCCCCAACCCCCAAAGGGCCCATCTCAACATGGATAGATTGCCATATTCCGGTAATAACAGCCGCATAGGTAAAAACCACACTCTACAGAGCTATAACAACAGCAACCATGGGATAAGTCAACATCCCAGGCTGTGTGCTACATGAGCTACATACTGAACTGGCACCTCAGATACGTGCCATGTCTAATCATAGACACACCTCAGGCTTCGTGCCCACTGTGTTGGGCACAGCTACAGTTATCCCAGTCCACAAGGGGGGAATCCACCTTGGATCCTGGGAACTAAAGCCCCAGCAGTATGATGTGCCTGATTTGCAAGACCATGGAATACATTATCATGGAAATTAAAACAAAGGCATTGGCAACCTGCAAACACTGGACCCTAACCAGGTTGGGTTTGTGAAGGGCCGATCATGTCACCGCAACCTGAATGACAACTGTGAATCCATCTCCAGAGCTGTGGACAAGGGTAAGGTGGTTTACACAGCCTTTCCAGACTGTGCTAAGCCCTTCGACACCATCCCCCAGTCTGGAATCATAGGTAAATGTATCAAGCTGGCCATTAATCCCTATGTCACCGGATGGGCTGCCAACTGTTGTACTGACAGAACCCACACTGTAAATGTAGGTGACACTAACCCGAGCCCCAGACAAGTGACAGTTGGAGTACCTTAGGGTTCAGTCCTGGCACCGCCCTTGTTTGGCATCTACTGCTCTGAAGTACAGTCCAACAGTAAGGGACACCGGCAAACAAAGGTCGCAGATGACTGCACACTGGGAGTCAATACTGAATCCCCACATGATGTGGATATTCTACAGAAGGGCCTTACAGAAAGGCATGCTTGGTGCCTGAGCCATGACATCAAGATCAATGCCAAGAAATATATAGTTATCCCCACTGGGAAGGGACATGTACCTGTGAAGTACTACATAAGTGACAGTACACTAAACACCTAAAGTGTGATAACAGACTTAGGGACAAAGGTGGACAGTGGTCTCACCATTGATAACCACATTGCCACAACAGTCAGGAAACTCACCTATGTGGCACACCTCCCACTAAGGGCTTTACATCCAAGAAAAGGAGGCCATTGTCCCACTGTAGTCATCTCTCAGAACACCCAGTACAGGCTACAATGGCCCGTTACATATGTACCTCACAAGACATCTGCAACAAGTAGAGAGGCTGCAGACATACCTCACAAAATGACCACATGCCTAAACCAGATGCCCTGTGCTGACAATCTGAAAATCATCCGGCTATACTCTGTCACATATTGTGTTCTCAGAGGCGATCTCTGCTTAACATACCATGCCATGTCAAACCCACAGCTGTTGGACATGCTACACTTAGAGAATTCCAAACCCTCACAGCCACATGCTCCAGGGATCCAAATCCTGTTGTCACAATGAGCAATACATGCAGGAGGGATGTGTTCCTGACCCAGAGGCTCCCCAGACTCTGGAATAGACTGCCCATACATGTCAAGCAGAGTGCCTCTTTGGCCCTCTTCAAAAGGAACCTGGATGATTGGATGGGAGATAAGAAAGTTACTCCAAGGATCATGTCAGCTGCCCTGCTAGACAGTGGTGCAGGGAAGTAAATATTGTGGGAAGTCATAGCCAGGGAATTGTCATGTCTAGGCAAGTATAGGCCCTAAGGCCGATAGTCTAGTATCAAAGTATGACCCTATGAACATATGAACTACACTGTCCATTGCCCAACCTTGGCAAGGTTGCTGATGTCATTCACTTTGAAATACACTTTTGGGGAAGGAATAGCTCAGTAATCTCTGTGGCACATCCTATAGCTGTGTAATGCTGTAGTGTAATATACTAGTTAGGTAGGAGTTCTATTCCCAGACATGGCAAGTGTGGGTGTTTGTCTGTGTAGGGAGCAATGCTTATGAGACCATTCATAGCCACTACAACCTCCCTTGCCCTTCTTTGGCAAGCCTGCTGATGTCATTCACTTTGAAATACACCTTTGGGGAAGGAGTAGCCCAGTAATCTCTGTGGTGTGTCCTGTAACTGTGTAATGCTGTAGTGTGATATATTAGTTAGATAGGAGTTCTATTCCCAGACATGGCAAGTGTGAATGTTTGTGTGTTTGTTTGTGTAGGGAGCAATGCTTTTGAAGCCATTCACAGTCACTAGAAACTCCATTGCCCTTTTTTGACAAGCCTGCTGATGTTATTCACTTTGAAATGCACCTTTGGGGAATGAGTGGCCCAGTAATGTCTGTGGCATGTGCTATAACTGTGTAATGCTGTAGTGTGATGTACTTGTGAGGTAAAAGTTCCAATCCCAGACATAGCAGCGATGAGACTTGGTGTGTGTGTTTGACATTCGTATCCTGTGTGGAGGTGGCTGTGAGTGTGTAACAAATGGACTCATTATGGAGTAGGTTTTGCAAATTTCTTATATGGTGGGCCTATTATATGTCAAAATTTCCACCTTACAAGTATCCTAGATATCAAACAGCAGAGAGGCTGGGGTAGACAATCTATACCACTACATGTTACATCAAGGCCTGGCGAACAATTTAGGCAACCGTTGTATTACCCAGAGAACACTCTTAACCCATGTCTCATACACAAACACACTCAGCTAGGCAACAACCACTATGTTGGTAGTTCCCTTCATATTGCCCACAGATAGTAACCATGGTGTGATTGCAGTGGACTACAGAGGGCATGGCACTCTGTCCCATCCCTACAATAGGCTCATAGTTGTATACAGTGCTCCTTCACTATGTTCCCCACTAGGCGCCTGCAACAACTGTAGTGCCAGCAAATGTAACCCACAATGCCACTGACACCAGGGAATACCTGTATCATGCTGTCAATGTAGGTGCAGGGTCAGCCTGGTGTTCATTGCCAGTTCTCGTCGCATGAGGCCAGGAATGGTACATCTGATGATAACAATCTGTCTACACAACATGCTCCAGACACCCCAGGCACACTTTCACATGTCACACAACATGCATGTGGGACGTTAGCACATCCCAGACACCGTCCATGTAATGGACTATAGACATACATGGCAAGCATTGCACAGCACTGGCCACCCACAACAGTAACCCAGATGACTGGATGGTAAATACAATACCCACCTGTGTGGGTCAATCCAGACACTACACCATTGAAGCCACATTTCAGACCATTTTCATGTAGCCTGATACCAAGGTATACCCTTTACCTAGCCTTGTACAGCCATCTGGCACAGTCAACCACTACACACCTGTGAAGCAATGCAGCCATGCATGTCAGTACTGGCAACGTGTGTGTGTGTGTGTGTGTGTGTGTGTGTGTGTGTGTGTGTGTGTGTGTGTGTGTGTGTGTGTGTGTGTGTGTGTGTGTGTGTGTGTGTGGAGTATAATGATTTGAATGCCATTCACACTCACTACACCTCCCATTGTCCTACTGAAGCATGCCTTCTGATGTCAGACACCTTGACATACCCTTTGCCCATATATCATCCTGATAACTCCTGTGGTGCATGTGATACTTGCATATTACTGTATTGCGGCAAACTAGCTAGTTAGAAAGTCTAATCCTGACTCTGCCAACTGTGATAATGTGTGTGAGTCCCTGAGAGAGTGTGATTGTGTTAACCTTGACACCTGTTCATGTGGACAGGCACGTGTACTACACCTACCTTATCCCTCCTTTATCACTGTTGCAGATGTCACTCACCATCGAATATACCTTTGGACAGCTCCCAAACATGTAAGCTCTGTGTTGCATGCAATAACTGCATAGACATGTGATAGCAATGCATAGTCAGGCAGGGGTTTGAAACCCCCTTACTGGTAAGTCTGTGACACAAACATGCTTAGATTTTGCTCTCCCACCCACTCCCTGTCTTACATTGTCTCTGTCTGTCTTTCTCACTCCCTCTCTTGTGGATTTGGAGAAGTACACCTGCTTTGCTTAGGCAGCAGCTTGTGTTTTGTAAGTGATGCTCATGATCAGCTGATGGTCTCTGCACGAATTGCAGTCCCCCACTAGCTGATTGCTTGTGGAACACCTGTGGTAACATTTCCATACCCAATTGCATGGAAACACACTCCTATAACAAGGAACATCATGTGGGTGTTGGCCCTTTTCATTCACTGTGAGCAGGACCTCATGTCGGTGTTTGGCAAACAGCATCAAGTATGGTAGTGGGATATACCTCTAACACATACACTGTGGAGACAGGTCAACAAACAGGAGGGGATGTTCCAGATATGACTACAGAATGTAAGTGTTGCTCTTCTGCATTTGGAGGAATGTTGGTTTAACAGGGTTTGTGTGGATATGGCTGGTCTACATGATTTAATATCAGTCATGACAGTGTTATGTGGTTGTGGAAACTCTCACCTGTATTGCTATCTGCAGACTGGCCAGTGTTTGGAGTCTTACATGTGTTGTGTTGCTCACACATGTCCTATCTTTAGAAATGCAGTAGCATACTCTGGGGATTGCAGTCAGTACATGGTGACAGCCATGTAAGTTACTGACTTCATATCCATCAGAAGACATATGTCACAACAAACCCTGTTACACCAGTATATGTATGAGTTTATCACAGCAACATGTCAATATTGGCCCTGTGTTTGTGCCTCCAGCCACAACTCTGTTAACCTTTGTACATATGTCATGCAGTAAGAGGTGCATATGTTCAGTACATCATTATTTACTGACATCATACCTGATAACAAGCCAGTGAGATATCAGACTGCTAGACATGTTATGTATCGTAGGGCTTATATTTGAGGACAAAACCTCGACATTCTGTTGTAGTGTGTACAGTAGTCAGGTCTGTGTACTTATGGTGATTGTTGACCGAGTGTATATTGTGAATATGTACCTTGGCCTGTGTACAGACTGTGGTAGATGTCATTGTTCTTGGTCCTGTTCTATCTGATGTTGCATGCTGCTCCAGTGTATGGTACCCTATCAGCGTAAATTTTTGTAGGGCCAGACCAACACATGTCCCATACCACAGTCAGGCATCGGAATACACTGTGTATTGGCCCAGTATATGTAGAGTTAGTGTGTGAATGGCACATATGAGGATGGTGTTGATCACACAGTCCATATACTGTAATAGTAATCATGCTTACCATATGTGACTGTGGCTGTGTTCAGATTGGTTGTGGTTATGCGCTTTCACAAAGGTGTCTGTTACTCCATGCTGTTACATGCCTGTAGAGCCTGCTATATTTGCAGGTACATGTGTATTCCCCCATAAGAAATGCAGGCCAGTGTTGTGGCAGTCTGCCTGTAGTTTGCACAGTGCTTTGTGACATGCCTAGCAGCTCAGTGTACTTACCCAGTGTGATGTTATGTCCAGATATTTGTCAGATGTACTGTTGCTGGGCCACCATAACTGTTGTGTATTTCTGACAAAGCAGTGGGAGGCTGTACAGATGTATGTCACTAACTAGTGGGTAGTATGTGGGCTTCTGACCTATGTTCCTCTGGTTATTATGTGTCAGGACAGAAAGGAGTGTGTGAATGCATAAACTGTGTGAGCTCATCTATTCCAGTATTTCTGGGATATCCCCATTTACATGGCTGTAAACATCCACTTTGTCAAGCTTGGTCCACACGTCTTGCACTAAGGGGTTCTGTGTATACCTCTGGACTGATCAGAGTGTGTCAAGACTGTCCACATTTATTGGTCATATCTCTGCTGTATTCCACAGGATAATTACTGTGATGTCTGTGGTACTGCACTATGATGATCTTATGATGTCTGTCAGTAACTGATGGTGTACATGTCAGTATCAGATGTGACTTCCCACATATTTCTGTTAAGACAACTCCTGTTACAGTAGCAACAGTCTACATTTATACCTGCAATACGTACATGACATCCTCTTGCACTAAGAGGTTCTGACTGTTGGTGCTGAGGTATGGACATATGTTATACATATATGTATGTATGTGTGTGTATATATATATATATATATATATATATATATATATATATATATATATATATATATATATATATATATATATATATATATATATATATATATATATGTATATATATAAATATATATATATATATATATATATATATATGGGTTCCTATCACATCATCGAACTGTGTAATCACCGACACTCACCTCTTCGACACCAATCCATCGACGTCCATATCATCGATAATTCCGGTAAGCGATCTTCCCCCTCACAGGACCCATGGTAGCGCTTTCAAGGTAAATTGTATGGAATCACGTAAACCCTGATCGGTGTAACACAGGAAGAAGCGCTACCATGGGTCCTGTGAGTGGGAAGATCGCTTACCGGAATTGTCGATGATATGGACGTCGATGGATTGGTGTCGAAGAGGTGAGTGTCGGTGATTACACAGTTCGATGATGTGATAGGAACCCATATATATATATATATATATATATATATATATATATATCCATATCCTTGTTATGTGTAAACATGACTGTTGTATATACCTTCCCAGCTGTATAAAACCATATTTATCTGATATGTGTATATTTAGATAAAACAACATATGTGATTCAACACTAATATCACTAACAAGTACTACACAATTGTAGAAGTCATAGCAGTTGTTCAATACTATTCAGTATGTGTACTGACAGATATACTGGAAAAAAACAACAACTGTCTGATTATTTTGTTGCTGGGCAGAACAAGGGCTGTTGGATACAGAGTGATTAAGGCACTTTTAAACAGTTGTAAACAGGTTTGCGCAACGGTAAGCAATGCCTACTTCCGGTTAAATAGTCTTACAGTCAGTTAGCCTCTAAATTGCTTATCCTGTGTAGGCATTGGTTACCCCCATGCAAACAGGCTTAAACCTGCTTACTACTACTTAAAAGTGCTTACTCCCGCTTACCCCTGCACTATTTTAGAAAGAAATGGCATTGATTTATCATTCATTACATATTATAACTTTGTTTGGTATCCCTGATTCATGTGCATGTATATTGTATGGGACACTTGTGTTTATCTGTGGATTTTGCCACATTATTACAATGACACCTCACATCTGTGCTTAATGCAGTAGTCCAGGTCACAAATATATGTTATTTAGTAGGTTATAAAGCAAAACAAATGTTCATGAATTGCTTTCACATGGAAAATGGAATTTACTACAGTGAGGATCGAACTGGGAATGACTGCTTGCAAAGTGAATGCTCTAACCACTAAACTATTGCAGTACTGTTTCTATTGCATATATCTTGCTATTTACCTTCTTGTGCAATTTAAGCTAGAGTATGTGTAGCTAAGCAATGGGCAAACCCGCTCAGCTACAGTTAAATTTATACAGTTTGATAAAACAATATTTCTAATGTTATTTTCTTTAAGATGGGACAGGTTTCACTTATTGCTGTGTATTTCTGCATGCATCTGCACATTTGACAGAAATCCTAGCATGCTTGTTGTGATTGTTGTCATAGCTCTTTCCCAATCAGGGACAGATCTTAACAGAATCAGGGACAAATCCAGAATAAATCGGGTATGATCAAATATTAGTTCTATTAACTTGAGACATTACCAGAATTAGAGAATCAAAATGTGAATTAATATACATTTCTCAGCTCTTCATTATTGTCATATTTATTTATTAAGTATAATTCACCACCTTTTGTTCAACAGGCACCAGTGTTAACAGGTATTCAGGGGGACAAAGCTGTACTTTGAGTCAACATCAGGGACGTCCCTAAGCTGGTTATTGGAGAGCCAGGTTTCAACAGAGTTAAAGGATGACTGAGTAACCGAAATAAGATCATAGGGAGTGTCTGCAATAGTGATAACTGTAGAGTCATCAGCATATTGAACAAGGGATTACTGAAGGCAGGAAGTGTAGAGCAGGTTAATGAAGGTATTGAAAAGTAATGGACCAAGAATAGAACTTTGGGGAACACCCATTTTAATAGGCAAAGGGGGAAAACAGAGAGCCACTATATTGATTGTAAATCGATCAGAGAGATAGCTACATATTCTGAAACCATGAGCATTTGGCAGTTTTTACACTGCTTAAGAATGAACTCAAAACAAAAAAAAATTAACCAAGCTCTTTTGTAACCATGCAGTTTTATTACCAATCCGATACCTTGGCTATTCTTCTTCTCAGGATATGACATCACCGTTTTTTAAAATTGCTATTATAGAGGTAAGAACCCAATTAATTACATAACTACCAATTAATTTAACAATCAATCAATTAAATATATTAATAGATACAATAATTAAATGTGTTACTGCACCATCACAAAAAACTCTTCACAGCATTAAAACATATTTTTTTATATTTAGAAACATGAGTTAATTTCTTGATTTAACCTCCTAGGGAATAATGTTGTTAGAGAATGATGCAGAACAATTTAATAAGGTACATCAAGGTTCAGATGCTGGGTTTTTCTTTAGTATATTGGCACAGCCTTTTCTTCCTAGAGATGTTGATTTTGTAAGTAAATTGAATGAATTAGAAATGAAAATGATATCAATTTATAGAACTCTATTCCCTAAGGGTATAAATCAGAAAGTTAACTTAAGTTTCTAAATATGAAAACATATTTTTTAATGCTGTGAAGAGTTTTTGTGATGGTAGAGTAACATATTTCTTTATTGTAGCTATTAATATATTTAATTGATTGATTGTTAAATGAATTGGTAGCTATGCAATTAACTGGGTTCTTACCTGTATAAAAGCATTTTTTAAAATGGTGATGTCATATCCTGAAAAGGCAAATAGCCAAGGCACCAGATTGGTAATAAAAGTGGTATGCTTGTAGAACAGCCTGGATCATTTTTTTTTCTTTTTTTTTTTTGTTTTGAGTTCATTTGAATTTGTGTTTCTTATGATGTCTGCTGCTTAACAATGCCAAGTAATATGAGTCTGGGAACCACGGGATACATGCTGCTTTGTCTTCCATGCTGGCTATGACTTGTAAGGGGTATATATCACCAGTAATATAATTTGTAGTTTAATTAATATGTACATGTAAAATGATGTAAGCAAAACATTCTAGAAATTTTAGTTGCAGATAATTTAATAGGACACTCCCTAGTAACATAAAGAAGTAAGTATTTTAGAGTGACTCCATGTCTTCTGAACAGCTATTTATTTTAATGGAATGTTTGTTACTAAGTGAATTTGCATATTTGGAGACAAATGTGCTTGTATAAAAGGCTAACAGTAAGATTCTACCTAAGCATGTTTCTTTACTGGTAAGTAATATAAATGTTGTCATCATTTGAACCATTTTAAATGTTCTAGAAATAGACATAACAAATTATACAGTTAATGACAAAAACAATCTGTCTGGGACTTCCAAGATGGCTGCACATTGAATAATAGCTTAATTTCAGCTCTCCTAGTGTGAAAACAGAAACTCAGAAAAGAGAGACAGTGAATTTGTCTCTTTGGGTAAATTTTCAGTTACTGGCTAATAAGTGCACTGCCTTGATTCCAGCAAAGAAAAAATTTAGAGAACCTGAAAGAAAATCAACCACACAAGGTGTGGAGAAAATACTGGCTTGGAAGAATCATGTAGCTGTTCAGCAAAAAGCAGTTCAAGCTCCATCTTTGGTGCAAGATATGAGTTCCAGTACTCTAGAGGAAAAATAAGTCAAATATGCTTAGAGCTGATTAAAATAAATATAACACTGAAGGAGTATATCAACTCAAGTAATAAAAGACTGGAAATAATGGAAGAATTTGTGGGCACATTGTTTTTGCCAAAGGGTATGACTATACATTTTTTGGCATTTAGCTTTAAACCATGGCACTGGCACCAGTTATCTGTCTCTGTGAGACCTTTTTGAAGGATGTTTGTGTCAGCTGGAGAGTCGATTATGGTGCCCAGTTTGCAGTCATCTGCAAACTTGGTGAGCCATAGTCCTTCCACGTTTGCCTGTACCTCGGAAAAGTATATAGTGAACAAGAGTGGTGCCAGGACAGAACCCTGTGGGACACCACTTGTGACCTGTTTCGAGTCTGACATGGCTCCAGCAACTCTCACTCTGTGGGTTCTGTCTTTGAGCCAGTTTGTGACCCATCTTGTGACATGGGTTTATATTTAAGCTGGATAGCTTATCTATGATGCCCGAGTGGGGTATTCTGTCAAATGCCTTTGTAAGGACAAGATAGACTGTGTGGACTACCTTCCCTTCATCTATGGCTTTGGTGACTGTTTTGAAGAAGTCAACCAGTTTCAAAAGGCAGGATCTGCCCTTGACAAAGCCGAACTGGGTAGGATCTAGTGTCTGTAGGTCCCCAATGTCTTTGTTTATGAGCTCCATGATGATCCTCTCCATAGCCTTGCAGACTAAGCTAGTCAGGCTTATGGGGCAATAGTTTCCAGGGTCTGTAGAGGCTCCACCTCTGTGGAGTGGGACCACTGTTGCTGTACGCCATTCTGTGGGCACATATCCTGTAGTGAGGCTGAGATTGTATAGCTGTTTTATTTGAGGGATTAGTTCCTCTTGGAGTTCATGTAGGACGCAACCTGGGTCGCCATCTGGTCCCATGGAAGCAGTGTTTTTTGCTTTGGAGAGGGCAGCCTTCACCTGAGCATCAGAGATGTTTGAGAGGCAGCCCTCTGCCGGGATAGATACTTGCTCTTTTGGGGGGGAGGGGGTGGAGAAGTTTGCACTGAACCTGTCTGTCAGGATATTGGTGATGTCTGTGGGTTCAGTGTATTTTTTGTCATTTAGAATCAACTCAGAACAAGTCTGGGAGTTGCATCCCAGGTTCCTAACATAACTGAAAAAAGCCTTGTGATTGTCTTTGGTGTCCTGTGCAATTTTTCTCTCGAAGCTGGCCTTGGAGGATTTTATGAGGGATCGTAATTTTTTGCTAGTACTGATCAGAGATGCCTTCCCTATTAGGGATTTTGCTCTATCATGTAGTAGCTTCCTCCTTCTGTTGTACAGTTTATTTATGGCAGGGTCCACCAGACTGGACGCCTGCCTTTGGATGATTGGGTCTTGGTTTTGTTTGGGATAGCATGATCCATGCATTCCTGGAGATGTCCGTAGAATGCGTTTATATAGGATTCTGCAGTTTGGGCCATAGTTTCCACTGGCCCTGGGGCCTTGAAGGATTCCACTTTGGTTTTGAGAAGTGAGAAGTTTGCTTTTGAGAAGTTTTTCACTGTGGTTTTCTGGGCTGGGGGTGGGGTCGGGATGTGGACATCCAGTGAAATTAATTTATGGTCTGATCTTACCAATGAGGGATATACTTCTGGTGTGGAGCATAGAGTCCCCATGTTGGTAATGATCAGGTCTAGTATGTTGTCCCTCTTGTGGGAGTGGTGACTAGTTGTTCCATAGCATTTGAGTTTATAATTTCCAGGAACCTTTGGGCTAAGGTGCTGGGGCTTGAGTAGTGCTCCCAGTCAATGTTTGGGTAGTTGAAGTCACCCAATATAATGGTGTTCGGAGAGATCTTCATGTTCTCCAATGTTTTCAGGAAAGCCGAGTGGGATTCCTGACTTTAAGACGGTGGTCTGTAGGATGCTATAAACTGAAAAGCAGTCTTGCCCACTGTTAGTTGCACATGGATGGTCTCCGATACTTCGTGCAATGCCACTAACCTGGAGGTGTGGATATCCTTGATAAATATGGAAACTCCCCCTCCTTTTGTGGTTCGGTCCGGGTTTTGGGGTCGAAAAGCATGATATGAGGTATAGCCTGGTAGTGCTGGGGTGCTCTCTGGAGCCTTGAACCAGGTTTCTGTCACTGCACAGATATTGATGTTCTCCATACTGAGGAGAGCTTCGAGTGCGTGCATCTTGAGGTTAAGACTTCTGGCATTAAGCAGCATTACCCTTAGTTTCTTGTTCCTTGTGCTGTCTATGGGGGTGGGTTTGAATTTTGAGCCTTGCCTAAAAAAGGCACTATGGGGGTGGCAAGAGCCTTTGCCAATATCCAAAAGCCCAGTGGTGACAGGTGCAAGCTGTCCCTAGCGAAGCAACGTGGCTTGTCGAGCATGTCATCCCAGGCTGACAGACACTGGATCCCCTTTGAATGACACCAAAATTTTAGCCAATTGTTAAAATCGATCATTTTGTCTTTGTACTGTGGTATCATTCTAGGTGAGGGTAAGATGCTGCTCAAGGTCAGGGTCATACCAGCCTGGGCTACATGATCAGAGAGCTCCTCTATGTCTCTTTTCATGTAGTCCAGGGAGGTACGTCTCAGGTCATTCACACCAGCATGTACAATGACTGAGTCATATTTGTATTTGCTTTGGAGTGACCTGAGTGCTTGCGTTATGTGGCGGATCCTAGCACCCGACAGGCAGCTCACCATGACCATCTCTTTATTCAGCCTGGTGAGCGGGACGTCATTGTGTCTGACAATAGAGTCACCTATTACAAGAGTATCAGGTGTGTTATTCAGCCTTAAGGGCTGTGGCTGCTTGGCACACTGACTTTGTGGGCTATGTGTTGTGCGTGTTTTGTTTTGAGGTAGCGTTTGCTTGGATGTCTGCTTTGGAGGTCTCTGTTGCTTAGGTAGATTTTTATTTAGAGCCTCTGAGTATGTTTTTGTGTATTTATGTGTTTGGTTCGCTGATGTGGTGGGACTATATGATACTGGAATTGTGTTGTGTGAGGTTACCTTCTCCTCCTGACTGGTTACACCAGTTTTGAGATGAGAGAGCTCAGCCTCCAGTTTGGCTAAATAGTTGCATCTCTCACATATATTTGAACCTGTTTGGAGGAGGAGAGGGTTGTCCGTGTACATGAGACAGTTGTAACATTGCCTCAAAATTCCCAGATTCAGCAGCTGGACTGGAGAGGAAACCATTGACTGACCTTTGGACATGCTAGAGTAATATAGGGAAACTGAATTTAAGACAGACCAATAGAGGACAGGGTAATCGTAGAGAGTAGCTCAGACTAAGACCTACTACAAATCCATAAACCTAAGAACAAAATTGGTTGCAACCTCTATAGCTACTATCCAGGGATATCTTGGTACAAACTGCCACTAGAATTTAGGTCTCTCAAAAAACTCAAAGAATTGAAATCAGCCACTAAAGAATACCTGAAAGTCACTGGTCTTGCCACTATACTCACCCTGCATAATCTGTCTTCCTATCCTAGGACAGCCCACTGCCTGCCTCTCTCTTGTGCTAATTTCTGTTTATCTGTTTGCTTTCGTTAGCCACCTCATCTACATATTTTACTTTTCACTTTTCAATCTAAATATATATTTATTTCATATCAAAATACCTCCATAAGAACCAAACTGTATAATCAAAAACACAGCACAGCACTGAAGGATAAGACTTTTTAATGACCAAGTTTAGTGCTTTTTTCTCACTTCGTAGGGACTTTCTCAGAACCCTTCTGAGGAAGTCCCTAAGAAGTGGGAAGAAAGCACTAAACGTATTTCATATCACTTGTATTATCCTCACTTACTGTACTTTCCTTAGCTAAGCTATTTTAAACTGTGCATCTTTTAAACAAAAGTATGCTGTTGACAACCTAAACTCTGAAATGTTTTTTTATTGATTTTATTGTCAATTTGAAATGTTATATGTTTTATACTTTCATTACTCTTATTACCTTTATTGTTAACTTGTGGAAGTTTTCTCCCCGGACCTCCACTGAAAAAGGGCTATCAGCTCAGATGGACAAACCTGATCAACAAATGTAAAATAAAATATATAAATATATAAATAAATAACTAAACAAATAAAGTAATAAACCAGACACATGTGATCTCACTGGTCTGCCCATGTAAAATGGCCACTTACAACCCAGGAGAACCTCCAACCCTTGCTGCAATCTCCTGTTTTAGTTTCTGTTAGTCATGTGTGTTAGAATCACCAAAATCCATGCAAGTTTTCAATGTCTCTCCAGTTAGGTGGTGATGGTGGTGGGGGGATAAAAATCAGATCTGTTCTGTCTGGAGCCAGTTTTGCCAAGCTGCATGCCTTTCAAAAGTAACTTGGCAAGCTTCTACATCATTCTCTGTAAGTGTCTTCTGAGGTATGATGGGACTTGGGCATTTCCACTTAGGTGGATGGTTAGTTCAACAACTTTGAATCCTGCTGTTGGAGGCTTATCAGGTATTGGTCAATTCTGCTTTGAAGACTCACCAGGTATTGTTCAGTTCTTTCTTAAAAGATGATCAGGTGGAATCTGAACTTTTGTTTCTCAATGGTTGCCTTTCTCACCTGATCTGCTGCAGAGGAAGTCATTAAAGTCTTATTAGAATTTACAAGAGTCTCCAGAACTCATTATCCACAGAACCTGCTACACACACACACACACACACACACACACACACACACACACACACACACACACACACACAGTAATTATGAAGCTTCTCACACAGCACAGGATCTTTGCATAAGCTTGTAATCTGATAAGCTGTAGACTGGGTCTAGTGGGAATATTGTTTCCTCAACATTTTCTGATCCTGAAGAAATTTTAAAGAGTTGGGTCCCTTTTGAAATCAGTGTATATGTGCTCTTAGCTTCCAGATAATGGTGCATTGTGGATCATAGAGGATTGTGTTTCTGTGTGGGGGACAATGGTGGAGGATAACAACAGCAGAAGAAGCACATTCTCAAAGGTTCTTTCCATTGGAAATGTTTGTAGAAGCAAGTGTGTTTTGAAATCAGCCTGTATGCATGCTTGCCTGTGTCCATGAACACAGACAACAGCATTGACCTGAGAGTCAACATCATCAAGGAGTTGGTCTCACTGAAAAGCTGCTTTTCATGAGTGGGCATTTGATGAGCAGATTCTCTGTATAAAAGACCACATCCTGCAATTAAGGTGTTTAATACCTTTTTATCTTATTAAAGACAGTCAGCTTTAGTTGTTTTTAAAGACAAGTTCCAGTAGTACTGTGAGCCTAAAAAGAATTTGCCATATATTCATAGTTTATTTTTCACTATGAAGCCTGGTTCGCAGAACTCTATTAATGCATATGCAACTGAATTAAGGCATAGAGCTAAAGGATCAGAATTTGGTGAGTTGCATGATTCACTTCTAGGAGATAGATTTGTGTTGGTATTAAAAGACAAAGTAAGAAGTAAACTTTTTTTTTAATAATATAAAATGTCACTGGAGAAAGATGCAAATGTGTGTAGAGCAGCAGTGTTAACCAATATTCAGATAAAAGAGCTAGATGAAGATATAGATGACTCAAAATGAAAATAAAGCTAAAGTCTGTTGGTACTAGACAGAACTGTACAGCGTGAGAAATTCTTGAAAGAGCTTATCACAAAAAAGTCACTGTTTTTTAATGTCTCCAAATCTTTTGGGTTTCTACTACAATGATGGGAATGGACCCCATTCCTAAGTCAAAATATGATTAAAGTTCATGAAATTAGTATTGTTTCAGTCTTTGATGTCAGCCAAAAGTGCTTTTCGCAGCACCCGCAATGTGCCCAGTAATGTTTCCTTCTGTAATTCATATGGGGTTACATGGATTGGTAACATATCTAAATACAATTGTAGATGTTTTTTATAAGACCCATTGCTCCTACTACTATTGGAACTATCTGGGTATCTTTCTTCCACATTGCTCTCATTTCTCCCTGCAGATCCTGATATTTTATGACTTTGTGTCTCTGTACACAAAATACTGTAGTCAATGGGTGTGGCGAATTCAATGAGCAATGCTACTTTTGTCTTCTTTTCATGAACCACTATATCCAGTTTTCTAGCATCTATCTTTTGAACTGTTGGTAATGGGTGATCCCATGTCATGTTACTGCTATGTATGAGTTTGGAGATGTAGTTAAAAATAAGTGTTTAGCTCAGCACTTTTATTCGACGTGTAGTTTACAGCAAGAGAAGAAGCCACATACACCTCTTAACAGAGTGTAGAAACTGTGAACAACATAATAATTTTTCTCAAGTATGAGTAAAAAAAAGGACTAGATGGCGAAACTATGACACACGTGTCAAATGTGACACATTATAATGTTTGGGTGGCACGCCAGTGTTCACCAACATCTGAGTTACCAAAGAAACTGCTTTTGCAATTGTTGCTCGTGTGAAGTGCATTGAATTATTTTGTGCCAGGGTCCAGTTCAACAACACTGCTGCAGAGGTAAGGAAGTTATTGACCTCAAAGACTATATTGGTATACTGTCTCCAGAGTATGCAAAGGGCAGTGCTGACCTTGATTTCTCTTCCTGGTTACATTTCTGCAAAGGGCAAGTAGTGTGTGTTTCTAAACATGTGCTGTTTTACATTCCTCTCAACTGTCCCTCTTAATCCTTCCTAAAACTGGCAACTTTTTACACTTAATAATGACAATAATTAGACTTACAGACTTATTCTACTTCAAAAAATGTATATTAATTCACATTCATTTTTTTTGCCAGTGTCTCATATTAATAGTATTACTAGTTTAGAACTGTCCATGTGTCTTATATCTAGATTCGTCCCTGATTCTGTTGAGATTTATCCCTAATGTATTGAGAGCTATGCTGTTATTTATTTATTTATTTTATTTTGCTTATTTTATTTTATTTTTGTTATATCTTTTTGTTTGGGGGGGGGGGGGTGGCACACCAGCAGAGTCAAGTTAGGCAATTTCCAAATTTTTGGCACACTGAGCCCAAAAGGTTCGCCATTACTGGACTAGAAAAATGTTTTGCAAGTGACTGATGTAAGTAAAACTGTGATTGTATAGTCACTATCGTAAACAATGGTGTGGGTAATCCACCTATTTGTCAATGTATTAGGTTTGCATGCTGATACTGTTTGCATTGCTTTTTCACTGCTCACACAGAAAAGTGTCTGTGATATCAGTGTACAAATCAATGATTAAAGAGCTGTGAATAAATTGGACATTTATCAGGTATTTAAACTATATAACTGATGTGAATGTAATATTACTGGGTCTGAAAAGCTTGCTGTCTGAGTCAAAAGCTTCTTTGCTGACTTTTTTCTCATCAACTGAAAACAACGGGCAGATTGAGCTTTGCTGTATGTATAAAAATTAAGACGGTAATTTATTGCTCCAAGTTATTTCCACAAAGTAACCAAATAATTTGGCAATGGTTTACCTACAGTAGAAATGAGTCAACATTAAATGGGTTACCGTTTTCTGAAAATTCGTTTTCTCAATCAGTAACTTGAAATCAATTAAAATCACTAAAAATATTTTTTTTCAGGGGAGCAAGCTTCCATGTATCCCGTAACTACTATATACCGATGCCATGGTTTCACTATAGTAGACAACAAAGGCAAAATGCCCAAAAGTTGCACTGCTAGCTCACACAGTGCAACACGTTACAATTAAATGAACCACTATGTTCCTTTTTCAATTAAAATATTTGGCAATGGCACAATCATCAACAAAGCACAGGAAAGACTTTTGGAAGAGCTGCTTATAAACTGTTTGGTATGATACCATGAATTCTCAGGGCACAGATGCAAGAGCAGAATAATAGAAGTCAGAGTGCAAAGACAGTGAGTGAGTGATTAATACTATCATAAAACCATTTTTTCTCTGGGTCATACTGAACATGATTTACATCTTCATAAAACACATACTTTGCATGCTTACAGACCCAGTTAATTTATATATATATATATATATATATATATATATATATATATCTATATCTATATCTATATATCATCATCATCATCATCCCCTTTTTCCCATTTACATGGGGTTGGGGTATCGTATTAACTGTCGCCAACTCACTCGATTCAGTGCCACTCTCCTGCCTTCTTCGACACTCATGCCTTACGGTCGCAGATCTTCTTTCACACAATCCATCCACCTCTTTGCTGGATCCCCTCTCTTCCTCTTACCTTCTTCCTGTCTGTCCCAAATCTCCCTCACCAGATTGTCTTCTGCTTTTCTACACATGTGCCCATACCATCGTAATCTGTTTTCTTTGATCTTTTCTGCAATTGGAGCTACTTTGGCTTTTGCTCTTATGTCCTCATTTCTTTGCCTGTCCCGCAGTGTGCATCCTACCACCTTTCTCAGGCACTTCATTTCCATCAGCTCTAGCTTCTTCAACTGTTCTGCCTTTACTGCCTAGGTTTCTGTACCATACAGTAGTACTGGTCGCATCACTGTCTTGTACACCTTACTTTTCAGCTTCTTTGGCATTCTTCTGTCATATACTACACCTGATACTCTATGCCAGTTGGCTGCAGCCCCTCTGATTCTAGCTTTGACCTCTTCATTCAGACTACCCTTCTCCTCAACCACCCCTCCCAGATACTTGAAGCTGTTTACCTGTTCCACTATCTTCCCATCTATCTCTATTCTCAGCTTCTTCTGATTTCCCCAATCTGCTGCCATTACCACTGTCTTATCTGTGCTTAGTTTCATCCCATGTGCCTTCAGATTTGCATTCCATTCTCCTATTCTTTGCTGAAGTTCTAGATCAGAGTCTGCCTGTACTACCACATCATCTGCATACAGCAGCTTTGTTGCTCTGACCCCTCCAACCTGTTTGCTGTGTTTCCATTACCAGTATGAACAGCAGTGGGCTCAGAGCTGAACCCTGGTGTACACCCACTCCCACTGGGAACCCCTCAAGTGAGGCCAAACATTGTTCGTACTTGAGTCACTGGGTCCTTGTACATAGCTTGTACTAATTCTACCAATGTTTCTGGGACTTCAAACCACCGCAGTACTGCCCAGATCAGCTTTCTTGGGACCTTGTCATATGCTTTCTCCAAGTCTAGGAAAGCCCAGTTTGACTCTCTCCTCTTCTCTAGTTTCTTCTCAAGTATGTGTCTCAATGCAAACATCGGGTCAATTGTGCTGCATTCTGATCTGAATCCAAACTGTTCATCTCCCATCTTACATTCTACTATTCTGCGTATCTGTTTATCAATCACCCTCTCCAGAACTTTCATGCAATGTGGTAGGAGTTTGATGCCTCTGTACTGTCCACAGTTGTGGATGTCCCCTTTGTTCTTGTACACTGGCACGAGTATGCTTATTCTCTAGTCATCTGGAATACGCCTTTCTCTCCACACTGTAATTAGTACCCTCAGGAGCCATTTATCCCCTAGCTCACCCAGCAACTTTATCATATCTGCTGTGACCTCATCTGAGCCTGCTGCTTTCCCTGACTTCATTTTCCATAGTGCTGCTCTTACTTCTTCTAAGCTGGGCTCCTCTTCTACTCTCATTGTAGGCTGTTTCTGGGGCAGTACCGCTTCTGTGGGGTTTTCTTCATTCAGAAGCTGCTGGAAATGCTCCTTCCATCTGCCTTTGATGTCCTGTGGGCTGGTAAGCAGGTTGTTGCTGGAATCCCTTATGAAGGGTGTCTGACTATCTTCTTTATCTTTCTGTCTTTGCCTTGCAACCTGGTATAGTTTCTTTGTGCCCCTTACTGAGTCACTTTCCAGAAGCTGATAGAGTGCCTCTGATGCCCTATTCTTTGCTATTGCAACTTCTTTCTTAGTTTCTTTGTTAGCCAACCACACACACACACACACATATATATATATATATATATATATATATATATATATATATATATATATATATATATATATATATATGATTATCTATTAAACCACCAAAGCAGACAGTCAGTTGAGATCACAGAGTACAAATCAAAGCTTAAGCTAAAATGTTTCATTTGATATTTTTGAATCTAATGCTAACTTATTCTCTGGACATGACAGCAAACTCCATGTAATACATGGAGTGTGGTGATTATGCTCTGATATTCAGAAAAAGACAAATCAGTTAAGCACTTCTATAGTGCGAGAACCAATCTTAACAATGGTTAAGCACCTCCCTGCTTCACTTTCTAAGACCAGGTATCACCCTGGGCAATTAAACCTGCCAGTACTGATATTCAAACGACAGTGGCAGAATTAAAATTAGATTTGTTTCTGCCTGCTGTCTGTACTGGAATGTGTCCCTGACTTTCTGTAACATTAGGTAGTGTATTACTGCCTTGCTGACAGCGCTCACTAAGTGCTTTACAGCTTTGAAAGCTGGAAAAACACTTTGAGCGTCTTTTTTCTTCTGTAACTAGTAGTACATGGAGCAGATGAAGCTGTATCCACTACTCATTACAAAGCATTATGATCAGGTCTCCAATCTTAATCCATTATTATGTGTTCTCAACATGGATGCTGAGATTCACTTCTTGAGCTTTGATTTAGAAGTGAATTTCTTGGTGTCCATCTGTCGAATGCATATTATACAATAGCTGCCCATTAGCATTCCAAAACGAGCATGCTGATTGGCCAGCCCAACCAATCTGTAAATCTGAGAATATACTAATGGAAAAAGGTCAGGTCACCTGAACTTTTTCCCATTAGTATATCTCCTGATTTTTTTTACTTTTTTTTTTTGCCCCCCCCCCCTAAAAAGAAAACAGAAGACCTAAAATGAATTAGGGAAATGGCGCAAAAAAAAAAAAAAAAAAAAGAATAATCGTGTACATTCTGAAAAATTAAAGAAACATACCAGATTATCCTTTTTTTTGTCTGCGCCATTTCCCTTAATCATTTGAAGTCTCCCGATTTCTTTTTTTTATTTTCAGTTTTAAAAAAAAAGCAACGGAGATCTTCCTTTCTCAATTGCTACCTCTGCACAGCACTGATGTACTGCGAAAGCGTGGAAACACAAGTCCCTTACGCATGAGCAGTACATCACAAATGCCCCAGGATATTGGAAACTGCGGAAGGGCAGCATGGAGGGATTATACAATATTATTTAAGAAAAGTAAGTATTTTTTTCTTAAATAATATTGTATAATAGCAATAACCCATGGCTGGGTGTGGGCAATGCTGGATTTACCAACGTTTGGCTTTGTTGGGTCACGAGGGCGAACCCAACCTTGAGTAAATCCAGCATTACCCACACCCAGTCATGGGTTATTGCTTAAATAAACCAGTTATGATCAGTGACCCGATCATAATCTTCTTTGACTTTGTCTATTAAAATAAAATGACTTAATGCTACAATTACCTAACTATATGGTGGTGACAAGAGAAAAGTCTTATTATGCTTATCATGATAAAATTCTTGAGTTACAAGGACTGATTTTGTGAAGATTTTTTAAGTAAATTTAGGCACTGTCAATTGTAAAGAAAGGGCATATAGAATACTATTCTTGTTTAGAATGTTTTGTCAAATAGAACTTACAGTTAAAAGAAAAAATAAAATGCTCAATCTGTTACACTTATCATAAAAGCAACACTTTTATGATACCTCATGAAATACCAGACTAGCCATGGAGTAAAGTAGCTGCTGATTTGTTTCAGTTCAAAGACAGACTTGACAGCTACCTAAAGTATTCTAAGGTTATCAGATTGAAGGTCACATCTTCACACTTATTAAATCCATTTTTTATACCATTGTGTCAGTGACATTTTCAGCTCTGATAATGGTCAGTAGTATGTGAGGAAAGAATTTTGTGCATTTTCACAAAACTGTGAATTTGGTACATTACCTGTTCACCAAAATATGGACAGTCTGATGGACAAGAAGAGAGAGTTATTCAAACAGTGAAAAAAACTATTAAGAAACATGTTGTCATCTCTAAACAGAACTTTTATCTTGCTTTTCATTGCACAAAAAAACTCCACTACAGCCTATAGGACTTTCACCTTCACAGCCATCACATCTTTTGTTCTTTATCCAGAGAAACTACCAAATGTACCATACATCCAACAGAAAACTCAACAAAGAAGGACTGTGATGACGCAGCTTGACACTGTCTGCACAGAAATCTGAAGAATTGCTAGAATCTAAAATCAACTTAAACAGGAAGCTATTGAAATTGTTCATGCAATCACACTGATGTTCCACCTTGTCAAGACAAAAGAAAGACTGGCTGTGAGTCATTTTAGAAAATACTTGTACGGTGCTGGATTATTTTCATCTCAAACCAATGACGTGACTGCGTAACTGCCAATAAGGGACAGTTTGAGCCATGAAGCCCTGCAACTGCCACACCCAGGGACTGTTTCTGAGTGTTTATCTCACACCTCTTCTGATTGTCACAGTATACCAGTAAGCAACTCATGTATATGATTTGACACTAAATATACTGGCTCTAGGTGATGGTCACTGGCTGTTGATGTGATAACTTGCTGTCATGTACAAAATAGGACAAAGGGGGTTGATGAAGATAAATCCAATGTTGACCAGTTAATGGCGTTAAGGTTTATCCATAATAAAATAAATACCAGTCATTGGCAGATTAAAATATAATTTATTAAAAGAAATAACACACACGTGTGGGAGACAGTACTCTGGAAGTCATGTCTCTCCGAACAAAAGAATTCATAATCTTTTTATAGGAAAACTTTAACAAAGTAATAAACTTCATCAGTCATACCACTGTTAACATCCAATAGAAAAATGCTACCTAATACAGTACATAATACAGTTTATTCTTCAGACCATTACTAAATATCTGATAGAAATATGTCAGGTGTAGTAAAAATAGATTTGCAACTTCTTATCTACATTTCTAGCTTAGTATGGAATAAGTTTCTTTTTACCATCTGATTTAGAAAGAATGCTGCAACAGGCTCAGGAAATGAAAAGTAACATTCTGTAATTTTCCATGTTCCCGCTTATGTTGTACACTAACCTTCTAAAACACATGCAATTTCATTTTAACCTTGTACAATGGGCATGATTGTTGAACCTTCTATAACATCACTTTTATCTAACAATAGTGGCAAAGCACTTATATTTAGTGGAATTATTAGAAAGCCATCTGTATGGACTGACTTTGTTACATACTGTAATAGCAAAGACTGAATTAGAATGCTGATATGTCATCATTTCACATTCATACTGTGTTTTATTTTGTGCATTGTTGTTTATTTGTGTATATGCATGTACCTTCCTCAGACTGATGTACTTTACAGTGCAGTATAGTACAGAGTAAAGCAGTATATATCATGCAACCATTTAACTTAAGAGAAATGATATACTGCATAGTGCAACTTGTTCAGTATTCTATAAGCCTGTAGTGCATGCAGCATGTCACATGATGCCATCTTTTTTCTTTAGTTGCTGCCATGTCAACAACTTGAATGGTTGCTCATACACAGTCTCTTTGATGTCTGTAGTGAGGCATTAAGCTATGCAATGCAATGCCTACAACGTGAAAACAATTCAACACACCAAGACTACAGGGGTCTATATTACATGATCGAAGTTTTACTACTTCGAATCAGTAAACATCGAACTTTACTGGTCGAAGTAGTAAAACATCAAATGAGTAATAAAACCTTTTTTTAGAACGAAAAAATAAAACAAAAGGGTGTAAGCAGGGGGGCAAGCCAACTCCGAGATCGTGCTACAGTGTAGGAAATGGAAATCTTTCATTTCAGCACTGTATTGCACTGAAGTGCAATCTCGGAGTTGGTATATTTAAGTAGCGGGTGGTGTGGGGGTGCAGGGGTGCTTGCCCCCCTGCTTACACCCTTTTGTTTTATTTTTTTTGTTTTAAAAAACATTTTATTACTGATTCGATGTTTTACTACTTCGATCAGTAAAGTTTGATGTTTACTGATTCGTTGTAGCAAAACTTCAATCATGTAATATAGACCCAGACTACAGTACATACCCTAGGTAGACATTGTATGAGTGTTATCCTATTTGTTTCATACGGTCTTAAGGTTTCCATTCTGTGCTTTTTATGTACTGTGTTTTGTATATGGGGTGTTTTACTTTTTGTGAAATAATTCCTCTGAAGTTTACTTTTGCATAGGTTTACATAGTCTTACTTACCTTAAATATTTGGACTCGACCATTATAATTATCCAGTTAAGTTATAAACATTCCACTTGGTATCACTGAAGAGATGAAACTGTTAACAGCAACATGGCTTGGAAGAGGAAGGCTACCACAGAACAAAGCTAATAAACCTGATGATTTTCATTGGTCACAATACTAGCTTCTGAATGGATAAAAAAAAGAATGTTAGAAATTTGACAAAATAAAAAACGTGAACTTCCCAAACTTGGTGCTATGTTCTTTAACAGCAAACTTTGTTAGTCTAATCCCAGACTCGCACGCAGGGCATATCACTTCCCTGGGATGCTGACATTTAAGTTAGAAGGACTGGCAGGATTCCAGCTTTCATTTTTTTCCACATCTGCAAGTTTGATATTGTGATTGTTGACTTTCTAGATGGAATCATTCTAGTAGTGCAGCTTTGATCTTCAGAAATGTATGGCTAAGGCAATATTGGCACTATTTGCACTGCTGTGCCCCAGCAAAGTAAGACATATGTTAGAAAAGTGACTACTGTAGTGTATCCTACAGGGGTCTTGTCCACTTTACTCACTGGTTATTCTCTTTGCAAAGGTACACGTTATTTCAGAATGCAGACATCCAGAGATATGCCTGCCAGCTCTGTAAGTATGAAAGACTTGGATAACTGTTTTGAAAATGGCTTCATTCCTTTGGCTCTTATTTATGCCTTTGGACTTGATTCATTATAATGAATATGTGTTTCCCATAAAATCTTTATTTAGAAGATTACAAAAGACATGTCAACAGGTGAACTTGCGATCTGTAATATGTCCTTAGATGTATGTTTGTGTGTGTTTGTATGAATGTGTGATGTGCATAAGAGTGTGTGCGTGTGTGTGTGTGTGTGTGTGTGTGTGTGTGTGTGTGTGTGTGTGTGTGTGTGTGTGTGTGTGTGTGTGTGTACTCTGTAATGGACTAGCATCTTATGCAGGGCTAGTTCTTTGCTTTATGCCCATTGCTTTCTGGGATAGAAATGACCCTGAATAAGATATAGCTGGTATCATAAAATTAATGATATGAAAAAATGTATTTTGGTAACATAAAATGGTAGTGGGAGCTGGCAAATGCATAAAGTAAATATATGCATAAATGACTAGTACAAATGCAAAAATATAACATTTATTCATAATACTTAGCAACAACAGTTATGGGATAACATAAAAACAAACAATCTGACAGTATGGCCTTGAATATTATTTTAATTGGGAAGTAAAGAAAATGTAACAAGACTGCCCAGTTTATAAAATATTGCATATTGTTTTATTGCTAAATGTTTGCATTCAGTAATTGAGAAAAACTTTTCTGCAAATTGCAGTTTGATGTGTCTTCTGTTAAATGTAGGACTACCTAGCTAGTGTTACAGTTTTAGTAAGGAAATAAATGATTGTAGCACTTGATACACATTAGTTTTTATATATTTTGAAATCATTTATCTTTGTCAGTGTTCTAACCATGATCATTGCCTTTGTCCTTGCAAAGTCCATATTAAAAGGCAATTGAGATACTTACATAGCACAAATGGTTCTGACGTGACTGATACTGTGCAGTCATCCTGATGGTAATTCCTCTCAAATATTCAGGCATCCACAGTCAGGAACTATAATTGCAGCATGGCTCTTAGATTCCCTATTGTTTGTTTCTATCAGTGCATTAATCTCACTGTCATCCAGTTCATAGATACTTTCCAAAAGTAGATTTGACATGCAAATAAATGATTCCAGCTGAGAGTCAAGGGAAATGTGACAAAAGATTTTGTTTTTGTATTGAGCACAGTTTTGTGTTGGTTAATGCAAATGTACAGGCACAGCACATTGTCTTAGCGGCAGGGTCTTATGAATAAAGCATATATTTGATATTCTGTCTAAACAATGATAGTGATGACAAACACATTTAAAGTGAGCAGCTGAAATAGTGTTGCCATCAGTCAGCATGATAGCTTTACTACTGTCCATTGAAATAGCCGGCATAGAATGTGATAATGGATAGCAATGAACTTGCCATGCTAGTGGACAGGGCACTGCCTCAGCCTGCAAGCTAAGATACTATTTCTGATTTGTTAATGAATTAATTTTCTGACATATACTTCATTCATTTCAACTCCACTGATATGAATACATTTGCTCGCATTTACAGAGACAAGGACAGTGTTAAACAATACTGCATATTACTAACACTCCCCCAAAAAAGCAAGCATGGTTCCTAGTGTATCACATTAAAAAACATTGCACATTTGTACACAATCCTGCATATTAACTAAACACCACAGCTGGTGATACAAAGTTCACTCTTACCATTTTTTGTAATTCTGTTTGTTAGTATGACATGTTAGATAATATTTGAATATTATTTGGTTTGGCTTGTAAAAATCAACATTTTCTTATTTTCTAAACTCAGACATATAAATGTTATGAAAGCTATGAGCAGGATTCGCAAAGCCTCCGTGTAAGAGTTATAACTCTTACACGGAGGCTGCAGTTAAACGGAGTGATGTCAGCATGCTCTGCATATTCATGAGAGCATGCTGAATCACACCTAAGGCTAACACGGTCCGTGGAAGACAGTAGGGGCCGTGTCCGTAGGCCGAGCCCTGCAAGCGGACACACCCCCAGAAGAGTAAAATTGCCCAAAGTAAACACCCACGACAGAGGCTATGGAAATGTGAATAAACACAACACATGCCCCCACAGACTATGAACATAAAATATATAAATGAACATGTTATATATTTTTTTCAATCGTAAACATGTTTGCCCGTGTGTGCGCTCGTTTGCGCGGGCGTGCCCGTAGCTTAGCTACAGTTAGCAGTCAGTGGAAAAGGATATAAGAACTAAATATGCAAAGTAAGCCAAGAAGCAATAGCGTAGCGGTAGAGACATCAGCTGAAGAGCAGGCATTCATGGTTCGAGCCCCCACAACACCAATTTTTATTTTTAGTAAAATAAGAAAGAAACAAGTCCCTGACAAACATGTACACATATAAAATCATAGTTTATGTAAAATGTAATGAAATAGTCCATTTATTTTGAAGAAATGTGAGATAACAAAATAATAAAAGATGCCAGATGTACCTATATCTGAGCTACAGTTTAACAAGGTGAGTGCATGTGCCCGTAGGTGAGCAGTGGTTTAACAGGTGCAAAATGAGTGCCCGTAGGTGAGCAGTGGTTTAACAGGTGCAAAATGAGTGCCCGTAGGTGAGCAGTGGTTTAACACACTGAAACTATGTGCCCCTAGCTGAGCTGAGCATAATATGCGTGCTGATAGCCAAATGAGGCTTAAACTAGCATACCCCGTTTGCGCAGAGCTGCGCACCACGCCAACAAGCTAACCGACGGGCAACGTTGAGCAAGCTGTAACAAAACTGCCTTTACACAGACACACCCCCTAGCCTGTCTAGACAGTCATAAAATATAAAAAGCAGTGGCCAGGTTTGAACCCAGGATACCATGCACCATAGTCAAGGTACTGAACCACTAAGCCACGACAGCTGTTCTCAGAAATGCAGTAATAGCAAATATATAGGAATGAATAGAAAGTGGAGCATGACAAAGCAGGTTTTGTGAAGTGGATACAATTCCAAAATGGCCAATCACAGATAAGTGCGGGAAAAACGGCATATATAAGCCCCATAGGCGGGAATACACAGCATAAACAATTGTAGAACTGACTTGCAGCCAGAATGTCAGGTGTAGGTGAGGGTAGTTGCTTTCGAGCACAGAGGTGGGGTGTTGAGGAGTCCAGATACATGGTCTGGCTCCTAGTCCACAATCATGAGGTCCAACTCATGCAGGGCCAGGTCCTGTGGGGAGCATATAGGGCTGAGGCATGGGACCGGTTGGCTCATGATCTCACCATTACCACAGGGATTCCAAGGACTGGTGAGCAGGTCTGTCACCACCATGCGGACCTGAAGAGACGCAAGCAGGACCAATTGAACCTTTGGATCCAGGAGGCCCTGCAAATGCCCAACGCCCCACTACTGAGTAAGTTACATTTAATTATGTATGTAAGAAATTAAATTAGCTGATATTATGGATGTGTATTCCAATATTACTTCATTTATATTACAGCTGCAGGTGTCCGTTCTGCGAACCGCAGAGCCTATGGCGATAGACTGGTGTGGTTGCGCCACCAGGCAGGTCAGTAATCCACTCCCAGTAACTGTAAAGAAATATCAAAGTATGACAGTTAGCAAAAGAGTGCAGTGTAGTCACTAAGTAATAAAATGTGCAAGTAACAGTGTAAAAGTGTTTGCACGTATTGCTTGATTACAAAAACGTGTTGCAGTCTGTAATCCAAACAGAAAAATGAAAATGTCTCAAATAAAGTCTGAAATAAAGATGCCCCACCTGTAATATAATAGTGCATAACCTGCAGCAGGCTGAAAAGTACAGCTGCAGAAGATGAGCAAATCACATGTGTGAAATATATCCCTGTTGAAATACTGAAACATGACAGAAGTGAGACTGCTGGAAAGGATTGTAATAACTACAGGTAAAACATGTCAATAAAGCCTAGAAGTAAGTACCATCCTGAATAGTAAAATGAAAACAAGTGAGAGGGTGTGGTAAAGAGTTATGAATCCAACAATAAAGTAGTAATAACCCCTGAATAAAGTATACTGCAGTCAGTACAGAATGAAATGAATGTGACAAGTAGAACCAAACTGCGAAATGTGTCCAAAGTGTTGCTGCAGCTGGAATGTGTATCCCAAAATCTGGATATGTTGCTCTCAGTCTGCAATATGCAGATAGTATGATTGTCTGAAATATCAAACATCCACAGTTGTCTATAGCTATATAAAGCAAATGTAGCAGGATGATGTAGCTGAACAAAGCCAGATATGAACGTGTATGAATAACAATAAAATGTATACTGATGTAGCAGTAACAGTCCTATCACCAAAGTGAAGTAATCATATAGGAAACTGTAGTTAGAACAGTAGTGTGTATATATCTGTAGCTATTAGAAATGTACAGCATATATATTGGTATTCGAAGGTGTTAATAATATTTTCTTCACCCCACCCTATAACCACATATAATCCATTCCACGCGAAATTGGTATGTGCAATCACAATTAACACCCCTGGACATTTGTCCTGATGGGTCATAAATATTTGTATGTCCATTGATGCATCTGCCCTGTTCATACATCCAAACCTGATGGCCTGTTGCCATCAATCAACCCTGCATGTTGCTGGATGCTGTGTATTGCTGTTCAAATTATGCATGTGTTATGCTCGCTGTTCAATGGTGTGAATATCTGGGTGTTTGGTTAATGGGAATACTAATGCATGCTGTTACAACTAATTGCGAATGGTATTGTATGTCACTAACCCAAACTGTCATGACATAATGCAAAACATAGAATGACAGGGAAGGCGGGTTCCAGCGGACCCACCTCTCCCACCTCAGCTGGCGAGTGCACCTGGCACTAGTGCCCAGTCTGGACCCATCTCCGGTGGCCCTGTGCCACCTGTGAGTGGAAGTGCTGCAGGGGATGGGGCCCGTCCCTCCTCTGCAAGCGTGGTTGGAGGAGAACCACCACTCACCCTCCAAAGCGTCCGGACTGTGGTGTGTAGGGAGATCCGGGACTCTGGTCTTGAGCCCCTACGCCAGCTTAAGGCACAGGTGGCACAACTTACGGGCATGCCTGTTGCCCGGCCTACACAGCCCTCAGCACAGCCCCGTCCTGGGCAGTGAAGGAACAGTGGCAACTGCCCATGGGTGGTGATATCAGTTCCACTGTTGCCATCTGTGGGCTCATGGGCTCTGGATATCCAAACCTCCGTCCCCGTCAATTGTGTAACCCCCCCACACATGTCATACACCACCCCTGTATGCGTCTTGTTTGTCTTGTCTGTTGACCTACCCAACCTACCTCCCCAGCTATACAGACTTCCTACACCTGACATACCACTCTCACCTGAAAAAAAAAAAAGGGCACTCTGTACCCACAAAAAAATTATGCCCCATACATAGCTGCCCATTCCGCACACATGTCTGCTGGACATGGAAAATATCAATTACAATTGGCTGTACAACAAGTATTATTGTTGTCCTGACACCTCTCTCAGGGGTGGAAGGTTTCAAATGTCACACCAAATTACATACATATGCACAGCTGTTGTTGATGAAGAAATGGGCAGCTATGGGCCTTACCTACATCGCTCCTGCAAATCCCAAGCTTGTTTCCCTACTGTCTTACCCTCTTTGTGACCCCTTTTTCACCACTTTCCTGTCTCCCCATTTTCATTTCTTTCAAAGAAAATAGCGCGGGTGTGCGCCAGAGTAAGCACTGTTAAGCGGTTGTAAGCAGGTGTGCTGAGCTAACGTCAGTGCGCGCGTGAGCTCAGCAAACCAGCGCTAACCCGGTTACAACTGCTTAAAAGTGCCTTAGTCACTCTGATTGACAAGTCCTGTAGTCAGTTCAAAAGCAAAATAAAATCCCACTGTCAGTCCCGAACCCAGGCCCTTGGAAACAGTAGTCTGTATGACCTACCACTAAGCCATGACTCTTATACAAGAACACTGTGCTAAAATAAATATATCATGTAATAGTAGGAATGAATGTAAAGGGAATATAGGATGTGTAGTACACAAAGCATGTCATTTAGAATTACTGTCAAAACTAGTGGATTTCCATAATAGTAGTGTGTGAACATAAACAGCCATGGTAGTTGGTAGCTAGTAGGTAATAATGTCAGTTAATGTACATATATAAATGTATGTATATTTACATAAATATATATATATATATATATATATATATATATATATATATATATATATATTGTTGTAGGTGTCATTGTGCATACACACTCACTACAGGGAACAGGAGAGAGGAATGGAGAAATGTGAATCTACAACACAGCCTGAATAATGAGAGAGATACTAACGTTTACACTCACAGAACAGTGTCCACAGCATACCAGCATGGTCCCCGCCCTTACAATCTGAAAGGGCAACGCCTATCTCACATACCCTATTATAGCACTGTCCTGAAATGACAGTGAGAACTGCAATCAGTACACAACTGGCTGCATGCAATTAGCAAATGCTGGCTTACAATTGGTGCAGAGGCCATCACATGGACCTATGCAGATACCTACAAAAGCATCCTGTACTAACACTCCACACATGCAATACGTTCATTGCACTGTCTGGAAGCAGACAGAGGGAGAGAGACAGACAGAGACAGAGAGTGAGAGAAAAAAAAAAACACGCTACACACTGAGTCTAAGCTGTCAGCAGTGACAGTAGCAAGCCGTGCCAGCAGCAGCAGGAAGCAGAAGTAGTGGTAACGCAACCATCTGCGACAAACACAGGTAATGTAAAGTAGCAGGTTGATAGTCTGCATACTGTGAACCCTCCAAATGTGTCATAGGTCTGTATCTATAGGTATGTCCATGTGATATGTTGTGTGTACGTAGTTCCACCAAAAGGGGATGACTATACATTACATGTCAGTCAGTGTTAGGCCATGATCCTGGCAGCAGTTGTCTGTGTGTTGCCCTCAGCAATGGCTGTAGTGACTGTTTTGAAAGGTCAGCCAGGTTCAAAAGGCAGGATCAGCCCATCACAAAGGCAAACTGGCTGGGAACAAGTGTCTGCAGGTACCCAATATCGCTGTATATGCATCCCATACTGAATAATTCCATAGCTTAGCAGACCAGGCTGGTTATGCTTATGATGTGGTAGTTCCCAGGGTCAGTAGAGGTGCCTCCTTAGTGGTGTGGGACCACTGTTGCTGTATGCCAGTGTCCAGGTACATATCCTGTAGTACGGCCAAGGTTAAATATCAGTCTTATATGCGGTTGTATGTCCTCTTGGAGTGCACGTAGCACACATCCAGGGATACCATCAGGTCACAGTGATGCTGTGTGTTCTGCTTTGCTGAGGGCGCCCCTCACCTCGACATATGAGATGATAGGGAGGTTACATACAGCTGTGATAAGTATTTCAACTTGTGGTTGAGAAGGAGGGGGGATACGTGCACCAAACCTGTTTGCAAGAATGTTGCCAATATCTGTGTGTTTGGTGAATGTTAAGTAGGTGTGTATTAACTCAGAGCATATCTGAGGCATTTGGTCCATATGTGTAACATAACTGAAGAAGGCCTTGTGGTTATCTATAGTGTTTGTGGCCATTTCCCTCCCAGAGTAGGCCATGGCTGTTGTTATGAGAGACTGTAGCGTATTACCAGTGCTGACTACAGATGCCTTCCCTTAATGTGAATCTGCTCTGTCCTGCAGTAGCCCCCTGCTATTGTTATACAATCTGCCTCTGGCTGGGGTCCACCGGACAGGATGCCTAACCTTTGTGCATAGGGTCTGGGTTAGAAATGTGTGTGCAAGTTCCATGCAATCTGTGGGATGTCCGTAGTAAGCATTTGCAAAGGGGTCAGCAGTGTGGGTTGTGGCTTCCACTGGCCCAGTGGGCTGCATGGATACCATCTCAGTCCTAACAAGTGAATAACTGTCTAATCACATACATATCAAAGTAGTCTACTGTGCTGGTGGTGGTGGGATATGTATATCCAGGCCGAGTAACTTGTGTCCACATCACACTTATGGATGGCGTTCCCCATACAGTACCTTGGTATGAACCCCCAGAGTGAGGTTGTGCATTGGACCTGTCGCAGTGTGCTGACCGATGGGGCATGCTACTATGTTGTATGGAATGTGGCAGGTATTGTTGCACAGGTGTTGGCTGAGCACTGATATCTGGCCATGTACTTGTGTATCCACCACGAGACACACACATGCAACATATGGGAGTAGTAGTATATCACTACACTTGAGTATCATGTATAGTATGTGTGCCATATATTGCTGACATAGTCTGCTGATATCCTGTTTGTGTTCTTTTCCAGGGAGATGGCGCGTCAGCGTAATCCCGCCTACTCTGCAGCGGAAGATGAGATACACCAGAGCCTGGTGCGGGAGTATGACATACTGTTTTCCCGCACCAGCCAGAATCAGCAGGAGAGGGCTGCACTGTGGCAAGACCTTGTCTGTAGGGTAAATGACATTGGCACGCATAATAGGACATATGAGCAGGTACAACATCACTGCAGTGATTTAATCAGAAATCTCCATCAGCGTGCATCGGATATCCACAGGCAACAGGTTGTCACAGGAGGTGGGGTGGCCACACCCCCCCCACCAGACTGGAGGGGCTACTCCTAAGTGTTGTGGCTCCAGCCCCGGAACAGCAACAGCAATACACCTGCATCATGATGGAGGCTGGATCCACACAGCAGCATGACATGGAGCATGCAGGTAATATGCCATATGTACACTTGACTGTTCTGTACACTGTTAGTTTATGCATGTGTAAGGTGTGTCCGTGGTATGTAGCTGTCAACATAGTATGTAATTGTGCATGTGTGATATTGGCAATATCAGCAGCTGACGTGTGAAAGGCAACTGGTGTACTACTGCACTGTATCATATGCAGTATCAATGGCACAGTTGTGCCCACTGACATTAATCTCCTCATTTCTGCAGGTCCCCCTGGGGTTACAGCAAGGCAGGCCATCCATGCTGGTGAGTGTGTTTAACAATACCTATAATAGTCCTGATAGTGCTAGTAACACTAGTGTAACTCAGTAGTGCTCTGTGTGTATACTGCGGGGTGTGCATGTGTGCAGTTGTGCCTGTGTCCATGTGTGCATGTGTGCATGTTTGCCTGTGTCCACGTGTGCATGTGTGCATGTGTGCCTGTGTCCACGTGTGCATGTGTGCATGTGTGCCTGTGTCCATGTGTGCATGTGTGCATGTGTCCACGTGTGCATGTGTGCATGTGTACACGTGACCACGTGTGCATGTGTCCATGTGTGCATGTGTCCATGTGTGCATGTATGCATGTGTCCACGTGTGCATGTGTCCACGTGTGCATGTGTGCCTGTGTGCCTGTGTGTATGTGTGCATGTGTCCATGTGTGCATGTCTGCATGTGTGCCTGTGTCCATGTGTGCATGTGTGCATGTGTCCATGTGTGCATGTGTGTATGTGTGCATAAGTGCATCACTGGTAACATTGTGTGGACACTGTAAACTGTGTTTCCTGTCTTCCTCCCACATGTTCTGGTGCTGCTCTGGTGTCCTGCAGCAGGGAACCTGAATCTGGTGCCACAGGTACTAGTAATGATGATATCTGTGTAATGGTACAGGAAGGTGTGTCAGGGTCTGCCATTGGTCAGCCAATTGACAGTACACAGCTGTCAACCCCATCATTGCGCACAGTCATCCTGCCAGTACATCCTTTGTCACCATTGTCCCTAGGTGATGGACAGGATACAGTGGGCATTGACCAGGGTAATGTGGTATCTGTGGTACATGCATCCCCACACAGCAGCCATGGGCAGGGTCCTGTGATGGTACCACACAGACAGTTGCCCATGGGTTCTCATGGGAGCATCCATGGGCGTACTGCCTCTGGCAGACGTGCCCAAAGAGGTCTGTCAACCTCAGCTATGTTTTGGGCTGTCATGCAGGCACAGTCGCGTATGGAAAGGTACACCAGACAGGGTCTGAGGGAGCTGAGAGCATGTCGCACAGCCATGACTGACAGTATGCTTGACATCACGGATACTATCCGTAATTTCACCAATGTCATAGACAGACATTGTGGGGACATATTACAGCAGTTCCACAACCAAATGTCCATGAGCCAGGGCAATGGTGGATGGTTGCAGCATCGACGTGGCCGTATGCCAGCAACAGTAGCAGCTGGCAGTCGGCGCGGATGACAACAGGCCCGCGGACGCCCCTATAGTGCCAGCAGCAGCCCCAGCAATGCTGGGTCTGTGCTGTCATCGGAACGCCCCAGGAGACCACATGCACGTGGCTCTGGACAGTCCCAACAGGGACCTGTGTCCAGTCAACACACTCCCACTTCTGATGACAGTACCCAGTCTGGCTTAGTACTGGATATGGTCCGTAGCACCCCTGCCAGGCACAGGTACCATGTCCGTGCCCACAGACACTGATCTGTATGACCTGCCAGGTGCAGTCTGTGGCTGTCCACAAACCCCTGTATATGGCAGCCATGAGGTGGAACTGTGTGCGTGCATACACACATGCAAAATGTTAATACCTAGGGCTACCACATACACGTACACACTGCACCAACAGTGCCCCACTCTGTACTGCTGTCCCTGACCAACACACATACACACACATGTCAATTGGTGGTATCAGTGGCAGACTCAGGCATACCTAATTCACACCCTGTGCATATGATGACACTGTGCCACCTCCTGCAATCTCCAACATCATTGCAGGAACAGGTAAACACGTTGCTGATGCACAGGTTGACTACATAGAAGTGTATTAGTAGTATCATGTTGGTAACAGTACAGTGTGCTGATATGACTGTGTGTATATCCCAGCATGCCTGATGCAGTAACCGTATGACTGTCCTGAATTGTTATCTGCACCCATAGTACCAAAGTGTAACAGCTGCACATTATTGCATGCCGGTGGTAAGGATGTCAACAGATAGCCACATACATGGGTAGCACAGGGTGGGAAGCTAATGCAAGTAGTGATATGCAATGATGGACATGTACAGTAATGGTGTCAAGTTGCCCACAACGACTATGCAATGTGGATGTTTGTGCATGTTGATATGTGTGCAGTACCAATGTAATCCAAATCACAATTAACTATGACATAATATCAGTTCTACCATGGGCATCTGCGCTGTGCATTCCTGGGTACATGTTGATAGTGCCTACATATTTGCACTGTTACTTACTGTTAGTGTTACCCCTTTTTTGTTGTACAGTGAACTACTTCCAGCCCTGCTTACTGTAGCTTTGTTTGCATGCATGTTCGCTTGGGGTTCCCTGGAACACTGCTTCCACCTGCAGTGCAGAGTTACAGTGCTTCTGTGGACTCCTAGTAACATCTGCATAGTGTACGATACGTATGTCAAGTTTACACATGACAGAACGTCACTGTCCGTCCTGTTCACATGTATGTTGCCTGTGACACATTGCACATGTCTTACCTGGCATTTACCAACGTGTGCAGTCATATATGCCAGTGCTATAAAACAGTAGCAGTACACCCACACATACACACCTTCAGTATGTTGTTCCCCATTGGCCCTATGCATATCACACTACTAGGGTAGCATGTGCAAAGGTAACCTGTGAATCACCTCTATGGTCCAGTTGTGGTTTATGTGAGTCATGTGGCAATGTCACAGCTGCCACATGTATGCAGTCAACCATCACCCTTGGCCAGGAACGTACAACACATGTGTGGGATGCCACCACATAGCCAATCTGGGGACTGAGCTCTCTGAACCCAGTAATGCCATACCCTGTCAGGTGGCATGTCATACTACAGTGACTACAATACAAGTCAGACATAGACACGCACTGACAGCATGCTGAACACACTGGGGCATACATGGGGACTCAGAATAGCATCCTGCCTGAGCATCACACACCTTCACAGCTGGCACACAGGCATATGTTACGTCGGAACAGAGCAAATGCCACACATGGCACACACATCCTGTGTGCCACACACTCACAGCCTGTAGGGCTACACAACACACCTGCTACAGATGTGTCAGGTACCTGTCTTGGGCGCTGCAGTGGGGTCCCGCTCAACAGGCTGTATATGGTGAAGGTCACAGTGATATGCCTCAGGGGCACTATGGTCCACCACAAAACACATGCATACAGGTCAGTCAGAGGCATGGACACATATGACTCAGTCATTGACCATGCCACTATGGATGACCTGAGACATACCTCCCTGGACTACATGATAGGGAACATAGAAGGGATCTCTCAGCATGTGGCACGGGCCAGTATGAGCCTGATCTTGGTTGCCAACATACCCTCACTAGGTATGCTACCACTATATGTAGGAAGGGTGTTGTATGTCTACATTCTGCTCAGTCTCCAATGTCATTCATAGGGTATCCGCTGGCTGTCAACATGTGCTTACATGCTAGGGAAGCCACAATGATGTGCAAGGGGCAGCTTGCACGTGACACCCATGGCCCAATGTATATTGGCGAAGCTCCTTGATACACACATACTGCCTTATGCTCCAGGACACAGATTACATAGCCACCCCCGCGGGTATCACACAGGTTAGGACACTAACAGTGCTGCTACACAACACCAGCCGTGTACACCGCAAGATGCATGCACTGGACACTGTCCTCAGCATGGTGAACTACAATGTATGTGCAGTACCACAGTCCTGATTCATGGCTCACAGGTGCAACCCATCACTGCCAGGTTATGCCTCATACCATGCCTGTCATCACCTACACATGTAACACACATGGACAGGGGGGTGGTATCCCAAGGCACCACAGATACACACACCTCCAGGTTGTTGGCACAGCACAAAGCATCAGGGCCTATTCATGTGCAGCTAACAGTGTGTTGGACTGCTGTCTGGTTCATAGCCTGGCACACACAACCCTCCCATACACAGGAAAACCACCTATCCTCCATAACAACACTGGCAATATGACAGTCTCAAGAACTGTCTTCATATGGCTGGACTGCATCCAGCCAAACATTGTGCCTGAACATTTCTGTAGCTACAGGAAGCAAGTTGACTTCTAAGAGCAGTTCCTACAACTATCATAAAACACAATTATCTAGGAACTTTATAAGCAGAGGCTATGATCAAACACAGGTACTTGCTGACATTGCAATGGGGGATGTTCATAGGGACAGCATTGGAGCCCCTTTGATAAACAGATCATATTCCACTAAACATTCCAATATGGTAGACAGTAAGTCTTCTGTTAACAGGATAGTTCTTCCCTACACCAATAGGAATAATCATGTTTTGGATGTCATAAATAAGAACTGGAGAATCCTAATGGTTGATGACAGATTTAAGGACTTGCTCGAAGAGAGACCCCGCGTAGCATATAGGAATATGTTATCTCTTAACAGACTATTATGCTATGATAGGAACCACTCGAGCGATAGATCATTGAAGAAGACAGGCACTTTTGCCTGTAGTTCTTGTAACCAATGCAAGTATATATGTTGCTCAGATTGTTATACACATCCAGCAACACGACGTTTCTATAAATTTAAGCATTATGCAGACTGTAGATCCATCAATTTAGTCTACATTGCTACATGTCAGACATGTAACGTTTTTTACGTTGGCATGACTACAAGAACTTTACGGGAATGTATTAGGGAACACATCTATGCCATTGGCAAGGGTAATACCACCAATGCCCTAGCCAAACATGTGATAGACAAAGGTTGTTCCCATACCTTTAAGTTCCAAGTCTTAGAGCTAGTTACAAAGAACAGCAGGTTAGGTGATGTTAAAAACCTGACTGAAGAGAGGGAAGCCAAGTGGATACTTAAACTGCAGGCTCATAGATTTGGGTTGAATGACAGGATAGCACTCAAACCGTTTTTAGCTAACAGACTCCTTAGACATTAGTCCACAGGTATATCATTTTATATTTGGATGTTTTATTTAGATATGTTTTATTGCCCTGTCAGTATTAAATATTTGTGTATTACATTGATTGATTTGATTGTCTGACAAGGAAGTGATGTAAGTGATCCTATTTAAAGGGAGGTTCTCTGACTGCTTTTATGTCTGATGAAGCGTTTGTGATAAACGTGAAAGCGCTAACTTTTACTGCAGTCGTTTTATTTGTTCCACAAATAAATTTGGATGCTATTTACAGGAGAGAGGTCATTATTTCTGTGTTATACAGCGCATGGTGCACCTACTTGTTTTATTCTTTTTGCATTACTGTAGCTACAACACACTAGTTGAAGGGTTCCCAGCATGTGGTCACTGAATTGCAGTGGAATGACATGTTACCACTCCCACAACAGGTGGGAACATGCAGCACCTGTACATTGACTACATGTAGACTATATGGCCCAGACCAGATGTGTATCCCCTGCTGTAGGTATTTTATCATATACACCCACACTGTATAGACACATACCATGTGCGGCCCCTGCACAGTAAGACACAGTCATATTGTTATGCATTGCAAATACCATTTATCCACTCGAGGCATGTGTCAGACATGGTAACTACTGCAGGTCACAGGTATTTTTGTGTATGTGTCACACACATACATCATGTGTGCAATGCCATTGCTGGTTTAGGCAATGGCATGCATTGTTATGCACAAAGACTCACACAGGGTCATAATGTGTGACACAACCACACACGGCAGTTATGGGTTACCAAAACATACCTATCTGTACTCTGACAATGGTAATAGACCCAGTAGCAGAGCGCACTATTGGCATTACTGGCCAACTAGCCCTGTTTGGCTGTGCTGATAGTGTGGTGACATCCCCTGTGTTTACTGGGGGAATATACAGCATCTGGTGTATTGTAGTATTTGCCAAAAGGATCTGTTCTCTCACACTTGCATTTACACACACCCTACTACCCCCACACATGCACACGCACACTTACCATTTGCAGGATTCATACTCCTACCTAACTAAGTCACGACACGTGAGAGAGACGCATTAGCGAAGCGCACTATTCGGATTACTAGATGGTTCCTCTTCTCTGGCTGTACTCATAGGGTGCTGACATCATCAGTGTTTTGAAAGGGTAATGTGCATCAGGTAGTGTGATCTCCTGATTGCCAAAACTGACATGTTTGTCATACAGAATTGCACACACACAAACTCCCCACATCCAAACACACACACATGCCATTTGCAGGCTTCAAACTCCTACCTAACTATATTATGACGCTTGAGAGAGACGCATTAGCAGAGTGCACTATTCGCATTACTGGGAGGTTTCCCTTCTCCTGCTCTACTTATAGGGTGCTGACATCATCAGTGTTTAGAAAGGGGAATGTGCATCCTGTAGTGTATTCTCCTAGTTGCCAAAAGGGATATTTCTTTCATACAGACTTGCACACACACTAACCCCCTCCACACACACTGAGCATTTGCAGGATTCAAACCCCTATTTAACTATATTATGACACTTGTGACAGACGCATTAGCAGAGCACGCTATTCGAATTACTGGGAGGTTTCTCTTCTCCTGCTGTACTTATAGGGTGCTGACATCATCCATGTTGAGATAGGGGAATGTGCATCCTGTAGAGTGCTTTCACAGTTGCCAAAAGGGACATCTCCCTCACACAGACTTGCACACACACTAACCCCCCTCCACACACACTGGACAGTTGCAGGATTCAAACCCCTACCTATGTTATGACACTCAAGACGGACACATTAGCAGAGCGCGCTATTCGCATTACTGGGAGGTTTCCCTTCTCCTGCTGTACTTATAGGGTGCTGACATCATCAGTGTTTAGAAAGGGGAATGTGTATCTTGTAGTGTGTTCTCCTAGTTGCCAAAAGGGATATTTCTTTTATACAGACTTGCACACACACTAACCCCCTCTACACACACTGAGCATTTGCAGGATTCAAACCCCTACCTAACTATGTTATGACACTCGAGACGGACGCATTAGCGGAGCACATATTCGCATTACTGGGAGGTTTCCCTTCTCCTGCTGTACTTATAGGGTACTGACATCATCAGTGTTTAGAAAGGGGAATGTGCATCCTGTAGTGTGTTTTCCCAGTTGCCAGAAGGGACATTTCCCTCACACAGACTTTCACACACACAAATCCCACTCACCCACCTACACACACACACACACACACACACACACACACACACACACACACACACACACACACACACACACACACACACACACACACACACACACACACACACACACACACACACACACACACTGAGCATTTGCAGGATTCAAACCTCTACCTAACTATATTATGACACTTGAGGGAAACGCATTAGCAGAGTGCACTATCCGAATTACTGGGCATCTGTTCCGCACCTGCAGTCTTTATAGGGTGCTGACATCTTTATTTCTACAGAGGTATGTACATGTAGTACTACCTGTCAGGTGGGGGATAGCATATATATGCATTTGCAGCCACCTACGTCAGGGTCAGATATGCACATCGCACTGGCATGTTATGTTCTATACCATGCTTTGTGACCACAGGACCTGTAATACACAACACAACCAGTCCAGAACACCACATCCACATCCAGGACACACACTTAGCTTCCCTGGGAACAGTGCCGGGATATGCATGTGTTCACATACACCATTCCAGTTGTTAACATCAGGTACAGGCATATCGTGTATGAGAACTACTCAGGCCTCTACCACTTTACCCTACAGCCACTACAATTTGTGGGTCCATGTGCTATGGCAGAACCACACACCACAGCCACATGGGGGAATACATATTGCACCTGTCCATCTGCAACATGGGTACTCACTGTTCCACACCAGAGGTAGACCACCATTGTTGATATCTGACCATACCCACCTTTCCCTGGACATCCATATCCCATCTCCACCCCCAGGCAAGGTTGTCACTGCACACAAACTGTATTTAGCACAAGCAGACTCTACACTTGTGCAGACTGGGGTGGACGACTTCAGAGGACCCATGCTGGGGGACTATACTGGCCACTCAGCATAATCCTTGACAATTGCATTCTATGAGCATGTGCATGGTTTGCATTGATCATGCTATCCCACATATACCCATGACTGTTCCACAACAAGACACCTGTCAGGTGTACACCAGCCATATATGAGCCATACAACAGACAGAGTGAGCTAATACATTGCAGAGCTGTAGCCCACATAGGGAGGACATCTGTGAACAGTTCCGGCACGGCACTTCATTCACACATAATCATCACAACACAGTGTTGACAGTGGAATTGTCCAGAGAATGCAGATAGGGCTCCCCTCAGTATGTTATTGATGGCCACTTACTGTTAGAGATCCTCAGCAACCCTCTTCCAGCACACACCGACAACATGGCTGTGGCTTAGCACATTCAAACCCTGGGATCTCTACTGTGCCCCTGCTTGACAGAGGCACAGCTCACTAGCCCCACACTTGCCTTATGTGACCTACTTTACAGTGGCACAGTAGCCTACTGTACTGGGGATGCAGATGCCAAGCACACTCTGGCTGAGCTGTCATTCCCTAGGGCAACAAGCCTAGTATTGACCTCTACACCCATATGTTCAATTGTCAGATGCACAATATTTGTTGTGCTGTTCTACTTTTTGCAGGTCTTTATTGCCATAGCATTCCCTGTTCCTATGACCAACTTGTGTATCTGTGGAAGATGTTTGCATATGACAACGATCCACTATATCACTTATGTCTCTGTAGTCATTTACTGTGTGCACTGGGCAGATTGCTGTGTTGTGGTTGGTTCCTGGAATGACACGTACAAATACCAGATATGTGTGGCCAACTGCTAAACGGAGATATGGCCTAAGTGTGTGAGCATGCCCAGTTCAGCCTTTCCATGGCATGTTGTCTGACATATGCCTCATTTTGTTCGAGCATGCCCAGTGTGAGCTTTCCATATGTTGCACTCTGAAGTCCAGCACGTATTTGGGTGTGTGTGAAGTTCAACAATATCTCACGTTTATGGTTGTGTGTTGGGTGTCATGTTGTGTACTAACTGGCCAACTGCTTCGCGTCTGCCACAACAGGGATTATACTGTGCCTGCAAGGATTGCATGGGATACTTTGCAGACAGTTGTCAACATACTTTCATAATGACCTAACATTGTAGTACCGTATAGTGTACTGGTTCAGCACTTTCACTGTGGTGGACAGTATCCTGGGCTTTAGTCCTATCACTGCTTGACATCTTCATAATGAGCACAACAGACTGTGTAGGGGCCAGTTGTGCACATATGACCATGTTGCATTATGTTCAGATATGGACTAACTACACCAGGCTCGTCCAACATTGGTAGTGTATTCCACAACATGGGTGGACATTGGCAAACCCTAGCGATGTTCCCTAGGCCATTTCTGATGCTAGTCACAGGGTGTGTTTGTCCTTCGACACACATTGTAACTGGAGTTTGCCATGACATATGTCATGGTTAGTATACTGTGCCTCTGTCTACCTCTGACATAACAGTGATACCCAGGGTTAGCCTACCATCTCCCATCCACTCATCAGGATTCCTCTTGAGGGGTGTCGATAGGTGACTCTCTGGCTGACCTGTACCGGGAGTTTACTGAAGAGTGGGGGTGCCTTCTGTGTTATGGATCATTCTGTACAGCTTGTCCTATGTATGTCAGTGCTGGGGTTCAGGTCTCTCATGTGCATAGCTCACTGCCATTCAGATTGTACAAGGTGCAGCATGTTCATTGATTCCAGGTTGGACATGGCTTCATACATCAGGCACAGCTTGCCTGTAGCTGGTCAGTATGGCAGTGTGTGGGGCTGCAGTTTGTTTACTCAGGCAACACATGGCATCTGTTCATGCTCTTTGCTACTCCTGGTGGGGTACTGTCGTGGACTTTACAGTTGATGGAGGTGTCTGCTGAGGTATATCCCACAGGGGCTATTGTAGTCAATTGTGACGCTGATGAAGGATGACTGCAGAGCCACAGTGACCTCCCCTTATCTACATCTGACAACCTTCATGATTGGGTGGGTATATAGTATGTTTCTGTGAACACTACAGCCACATGTTTGTCCAGTGCAGGATATCTATCACTTTTTGTCCCCAGGTCTCTCATTACATGTTAGGTACATAATGGGTTAACACCTGTGTGGTAATTTGTGGGCACTTACTGTATATCCACGGTGGTTGTCTATACACAGTTCTGCAATTAGCTTGCTGACATGGCTATGGCTCCAGTTGTCTGTTTGTAGGTGGCCCTTTTGTGGGTTGCTTGTGTCAGCTGGGAGTCGGATATGGTGGGCTGTTTGTACTCCTCTGCATACATGTTCAGTCACAGTCCTTCCATGTTGGCCTATACCTATGGGACATATATACAGAACGGGGGGGGGCCCAGGACCAGGCCTTGTGGGATGCCACTCATATCTGCTTTGTAGTCTGACATGGATGCAGCATGTCTGACCATGTCAGTTCTGTCCTTGGTCTGGTTTGCAACCCCTCTACTGACATAGGGGTATATATTTAAGCTGGTGAACATATCCATACTGAACTCGTAGGGTATTGTCTAGAAGCATATGCACGGTCCAGCTACGCTGTGTGGACCACATTGCCCTCATCATTGACCTTAATGACTGCTTCAAATGGGTCAAACATGTTTAGGGGCAGGCTCTGCAGTTACGACAGCCACATTGTGTAGGGTCCAGTATCAGTAGATCCACAATAGCTTTATGTCTGCGGTACATACTGATCCTTTCCATAGCTGTGCAGACCAAGCTTATCAGGATCCTGGGGTGGTAGTTTGCAGTATCCATTCAGGCAACACCTTTGTTGTGAAGGACCACTGTTGTTGTACACTGCTCTTTGGGTACATATCCTGTGGTAGGGCTGACATTGGGCAGTAGTGTGATTTGGCATTCCATTATTCTTGGAGTCCATGTTGGCCTCAGCCCAGGACACCATCACATACCTTTGCTGCTGTGTGTTTTGCTTTGCAGATGATGGCTGTTACCTCAACATCTGCAATATCAGGGGACCAGCAGTCTGCTGGGATCGATATTTTGCATTCTGGGGGGGGGGTTGCACTGTACCTGTCAGGTTGTATGTTAGCAATATGTGTGTGTGTTTGGTATGTTGTTTGTAATATCTGTGTGATTCGGAGCATATCTGTGGATGCCCAACATGGTTCCTACCATCAGTTAAGTAAGCCTTGTGATTATCTTTAGTGTCCTGTACAATTTGTATCTTCATAGGTTCATGGGTTCATACTAGGCTATCCACCCTAGGGCATTAGTAAGCCTAGCCAGAGTGTGTGTGTGTCTTTTGCCGCCCCTTGCTATGTGACTATTATGGCCATTTATGAATTTCTTTACTGTGCCTCTGTCTGGTCATGACACAGTGAAGACCCCCAATATACATGTATGATCATCCATCCACTTGGCAATATTCCTGTTGAGGGGTGTCAGTGAGGGGCTCTGCCTAACATGGATTGGGATCCTGTTTCTGGGTGTGGGGAGCCTCTGGGTTATGTATCTGTCCCTCCAGCACATCCTATTTCATTATGTGTTGAGGCTGACATCTGTCACAGCTCCAATGGCTTTGATTTCCTGTGGTGGATCATGTCCATTACTCCTGTGTTGGACATGGCCTTGTATAACAGACATAGAATGCCTCTGTGTAGGCAGTCTGTGACTGCATTCAGCTGGGGTTTCTACACCCAGGCAACATATGACATATATTTCACACCCTTTATCCTCTTGGTGGGGTAACTATGAGGTATTCCGAACCGCTGCAGGTGTCACGTAAGTTACATCCCATATGAGTCATTGTACTAGATTATGGGTCTGATAAGGGAACAGTACAGCGGCACAGTGACCTCTGTTGATGTAGATGTGAATCCTTTCATGATACGGTGTCCAATATCGACAATCTTCCTAGCCACATTGGCATTGTGAGTGTCACATGACAGAGTACTGTCGACTTGTGTCCCTAGGTCCCTGATTACTCCTTGCATACATAATGGTTTGCAACCTATGTGGTAATTTGTTTGTACCTTGTCTGGTATTTGGTGGGACATTCATACTGTCCAGTGTCTTCAGGATGTCTGGGTGGAGTTCTTGTGTGTGAGAGTCTGGTCTGTCGCATGCTACAGACTGTACAGCAGTTTTGACTACACTTAGGTGCACATGGGTGGTCTCCGCTGCTTTGTGCATTGTCAGTTACCTGGCCGTATGGGTGTCTGTGCTGCATATGGATACTCCCCCTCCTTTGATGTTTTGGTCCAGGTGTTGGGGCCATAACGCATGATATGTGGTATAACCTGGTAGTGCTGGTGTGCTATCACTAGGCTTGCAGCAGGCTTCTGTCACTGCACAGACATCGATGTTCTCCATATTGGGAAGTGCCTCAGGGGCATGCATATTGCAGTTTACATATCTGGCATTGGTCAGCATTACCCTTATGTTTCTTACCACTTATGTTTTCTAGGGTGGTGGGTAGTCTTTTTGGCCTTGCCTACATACGGCTCTATGGAGGTGGCAAAGGCCTTATCCAGTATCCAGACGCACAGGGGTAACAGGTGCAAGCCATCCCTGGAACAGCAGCATGGCGTGTCATGCTTGACATCTCAAGCAGACAGACATTAGACCCTCTTGGACTGACAGCTGTAACTGTGCCACCTGTTAAACATGATCATTCTGTGTTTGTACTGTGGCATCATTCTTGGTGAGGGTTGGATGCTGCACATGGCCAGTGTCATACCGGCCTGGGGTACATACTCAGAGAGCTCATCCATGTCTCTTTTCATGTAGCCCAGGGAGGTACATCTCAGGTCATTCACACCAGCATGGACATTGAGTGCATCATATTTCTGCTTGCTTTGGGGTGACCTGCACACTTGTGTTATGTGGCATATTGTGGCAGCCTACAGGCAGCTTACTGTACCCTTTCCCTTGTTCAGTCTGGTGAGTGGGACAGCAGTGTGTCTGCCTATACAGACACCTATTACAACTGTATCAGGCATGTTGTTTCTCCTTCTGGCCTGTGACTGTTTGGCACACCAGCTTTGTGTACTATGTGTTGCATGTGCTATGTTTGGAGGTTGTGGTTGCTTGTGATCTGCTTTGGAGGCTTCTGTTGGTGTGGTGTGTTTGTAATTAGGGCCTCCGGGAATGTTTTTGTGTGTTTATGTGTTTGGTTTACAGTTGTGGTAGGTCTATGTGGGACTGGGTTTGTGGTGTATGTGGTTACCTTCTCCTCCTGACTAGTTTTGACAGTACTGAGTTGGGAGAGCTCAGCCTCTGGTTTGGATACATGGTTGCATCTATCACATATATTTGTATTTATTGGGGGGAGTTGTGGTTGTCCGTGTACTTGGGACATGTGTCACATTGCCTCTGGATTTACAGATTCTACTTGTTGTGGCTGGCCTTAGTGGATTTTATGTGTGGACATATGTTATTGCCATACTACTGATCAGTGATTACTTCCCTTTTTATGTTTGCTCTATCATGTGGTAGCTTCCTCATTCTCTTGCATGGTTTGGTAATGGCTGGAGTCCAGCATGCCAGATGCCTGCGTGTATGGCATTGTGTCTTGTTGTTATTTGTGATTGCATACTCCAAGCATTCCTGGCTGTGTCCATGGAATTCCTGTATAACATGTTCTGCGGTGTGTTCCATATTCTGCACTTGCACAGGCCTTTCGTGGATTCCACATCGGTCTGGAGGGGTGCAACCTATGCTTTACACATGTTTTTCACTGTAGTATTCTGGCCAGGGACTGGGGTCGGGATGTGTATATCCAGTGTGATTACTCTATGGTCTGGTCTTACCAGTGAAGGATACACTTCTCATCTTGCCATCCAGTACCCATGTTGCTGATTATCACATCCAGTATGCTTACCCCTCTTGTGGGAGTGGTACGTTGTTCCTGTGCATTTTGGTTTATGAATTCTGGGAACTTTTCTCCAACTGTGTTGGTGCCTCAGGTGGTGCTGCAGGGCTGCCTCTGTCGGATGTGCATATTACACTTCCCTGTACATGTTTGTGAGCAGGTCATGTCATTTTAGGCATCCATGTTATTATTTGAGTGAGTCAGAGGGGGTATCATTCCCATGGTTCCTACTGAGCCAGTGTATGTGCTATGCGTTGCCTCTTTGCCAAGGCCAGGGCATACTGGGCATGCCTCCTTCTGCCTACTGGGGCAGGCTCAGGTTGTTCCTCCTCCGAGTCACGCTCTGCCTGTGATGGCCTTGGCAATGGTGGAGGGCTGTTTGGCCCAGCCCTATGCTGGTCCTGCTGCAGCTGTTTTCACAAAATCATATTATGTAGCATAGCACATACCATGACAATTTGGGTACATGTAGTTGGTGTGTACTGCAAGGCTCCACCAGATGTGTCCAGACACCGGAACTGTGACTTGAGCAGCCCAAACACACGCTCTATTAGATTACGTGTTTGTGCGTGTGCCTCATTATGGCGTTCCTGTTCAGGTGTGTGTGCATTTCTGATGGGTGTCATCAGCCACGGCTCCAGTGCATAACCTGCATTCCCCCACTAGGTGTCCATGTGGGATGTCCCCATTGGCAAATGTCTGGTACAGCTGCGTCAAATGCCAGATGTAGGAATCATGGTAACTCCCAGGGCAGCCAGCACACGCATTCATTATTATGCCCTGGGCATCACACACGACCTGGCAGTTGATGGAGGGGAAGCCCTTGTGGTTAATGTAGGCCCTACCCCGCTCACCGGCTGGTGCTTTGATGCGTATGTGCGTGCAGTCTATTGCACCCACTACCTCAGGGTATTCCGCTATTTGCTGGAAGAGATGCATATTGCTGGCCAATACCTCATGGGCATTGGGGAAATATACATGATTACCGGCATGTGCTGACATGGCATCCAGGAACTGGTGCAGTACCCTGGAGGCTGATGCCTGTGATATCCCCATCATATCGCCAGTTGGTCTCTGGAAGGTACCTGTTGCTAGTATTCTTAGGCCAACACATACCTTGGTTTCCACTGGGATGGGTTCCCCTCTGTTGGTTCTGTGTGTGAGGCATGGCCTGCACAGCTCAACTATTTGCTGCAGGAGCTCTCTGTCCACTCTATAGTGCTCTACTATCTCTAGCTCATGTAACCCGTGGTAGGTGACCCTGGGCCTGTACACCCTTCTCCATCTCCTCAGTGTGGGTTGTCTGGCACCATCTGTATTGTCACCACCCTCAGCAAGTCGCCTATGTCTCATTATGACAGCTATGGCAGCCCCGAACATTTCTGCTCTGAGTGAAGCTTTTTCAGTTTTCACTTCTATTAGCTTACTCCTGTCTTGCAGTGTCTCTTAAGAGAAACATCCTGCACTACTGTTTGCAGAGTTTTAAGTGCTGGGCTAGGCTACTATTCTGCCTGTGTAATTGCCTGCTTCTAATTGTTTTCACCTGCTAGCTTCAGCAGTATTCCCTGCTAGCTTCCTACTAATTCTGTTGCTTCCTTTTTCCATTCCGTTTCCTCAGGGGGGAGCAACGTGCATACCAGCAAAAACACGCTCACAGTGGCTTACACGTGCGCACACGTGCTTACACGGTTCAGAATCTACTTATTCGGGTTAAAACGCGCGCACACCCGCGCAAAATGTGTTACAAGTCTGCCAACAGCCTCCTACATGCTCAGCCTGCCCTACACGCGTGCACACCAGCGCAAACAGTGTTAAACATCTACCAACATGCTCCCACATGCTCAGTCTGCCTTACACGTGCGCACACTGCCCTACTCGCGCTTCATGGCGTGCACACGTGCGCATGCACGCCCAGCAAGAAACTTTAGTGTAAGTAACAGTGTACACCTTCCATTTCTTGACTTTCCCATGCTTATCTTGTGGCACTCCTCTTTCCCTGATCTGTGTCTGTCATCTGTCATGTTACACTGACCTCCAATGTACTGCATTTCTTTCTACCATTCCCCCCTGTGATGCCACCTATCTCCTACTCTATTCCTCCCCCTTATGTATCTCTTACACTACTCAGACTGTGCTCATTTGCTATGTGACTGTGAGATTCAGTATCCTAACCCTCATTTACATGAGATTGCCTACTAATGCTTAGTTACATGTCTTAGACTCAGCTTCCCCCCTTAGCAACCACTACATGGTGGCCATGTTGTTTTTGGTCTGCTGTTCCCTGCATTGTCATTCCATGTATTGCATAAAACCCACATTTGTGGCTTTATAACCTTCATTTTTATGTCTTATACAGCGCAGCCCGGTTGCGCAGGGCTGCGCTGGGTTTAAACATCGGCGATCACCGAAAAAAAAAATAATATTTTTATTATTTTTGCATCAGGTTACCTTGCCAATGGCCACATATTTGGCCATTGGCATGCTGCCTGACACATATGCACCCTTTATTTGGAGCTGACATGGTTCCGTTGTGAAATTTGCAGAAACGTACTCAGTTGTCAACTGAGTACATTTCTGCAGCTAAAACTTCTCTTACACGGGCTGTTTTATGCTTCGTGGATCGCTAATATACCTCATTTGCATACATTTTGGAGGTATTTAGCATGTCCACGCCCAGTCCATGTAAGAGACGTTTTAGCTGGTCTCTTACATGGAGTTTAGGGCTGTTCCTGGATCGCGAGGCTTGCATGGAGTGTTACACATCTCTTACACTCCGTGCAAGCCTTTGTGAATCCTGCCCTATGTTTTTTAATTTTTTTGCCTATTAAAGGTCTTTAAGCTTATACTCAAAATATAACAGAATGCATATATTTTATGTTCAAGCGTGTTTCATATGATGAGTTAGCAAAATAAGAGGACAACACAATCTAATAATGTGGGAATATGATCACTAGAAAATATTAACTTAAACCTATCAGTTGATTAAAGTAAATGCAAACTATTTGTGCCCCTGTTCATACTTTAATATTTCCTGACAGTGAATTTACCTGACTTAATCGAATGCAGTGGTAGTCATTCTTATGTGTGGATCAAAGTGACAAAATAATTGAATGTTTTGCATCTCATAAAGACATAAATGGAATGCTTGTAGCATTTTTTCAGCTTTGATGGTACTTAACATGTCTGTCAGCCGATAAACAGGGGAACTGTGTCATTTAGTGTACTGTTTAATCATAGATGCCATGGTGCTACGGCTAATCTGCACTATAACAAAACAACTGAGGTTCACTACAACAGACCCTCCAAAGAAGCATGAGCTTGTCCAGCACACTGTTCGTTTACTCTATTCCCAGATCAGAAATACAGCAAGGTCAACATACAGTTTAATGCTGCTGAAAAAAATTGGTTATGATTTATTTTCTTTACCATCTCTGTGGATGAATGAACCTTGGAAGAAGCTACACAAGACCATTCACTATCAAACTGCAGTATTTGGTACCTCTTTGGCAGAAGTGCAGAAACTTAGCCAGGAAAAGCTGAAGGTATATGAAATTATATTTTTAGGGTTTTCTTCTCTGCATATCCCAAAGAATGATCGCAGATGCTAGTGTTTTAATATATTGCAGTCAGCCTCCATGCTAGTAAAATTTGTTTATTATATGAGGCTTGGTGCGAGGAGATAATATCTGAAGAGAGTCTTTTTGCAACACATATGTATAATAAAATTCCCTTCTCATTTAATTCTATTAAAATGTAATATTATTGTACAGTCGGTGCTTAGAGAATATTCTGTCCAGTGCACAAGCAGATGGCAGTCATAAATGTATTGTTCTGCATGTATGCATGCATGCATTGTATGTGTAAGTGCGTGTGTGTGTGTGTGTGTGTGTGTGTGTGTGTGTGTGTGTGTGTGTGTGTGTGTGTGTGTGAAAATGCTTATCTGAGTGTATACAGAACTTGGTTGCCTCAAAGAGGACAGTTATCTCTTTTCATGCACTACAGCTGCCAGACACTGCATTATAATTTTTAATTATATCCATTATTAAAGTGCTATCTCATTGTTACAGAAAATCCAGTACTGTTAGGAACTAGAAGCACTTCCAAATCATATATTTTTCATTTATAGAATACAGATGCACTTTGCATGCTTTAAACTGTTGTTTTTATGACCCAGTAGCCTCACTTATTAATGAGAGCAATATTATTGCACCCTACTGAGTTAACAAAGATGGATTAGTTAAATAAAGTAGGGGTGATCAATTGGGGCTACATGCATACTCTAGTGAAACAATCATCAAACGGGCAGGAGTAAGCAATACAAGAGTCTGTGTGGTGCATGTTAAAGCATATATGACATCTTCTCATGAGTATTAGAGTTTACATTCCTATCCATACATTCATTAGGGATGACATCTAGCTGTCAAAACTCTAACTTTAGAATAAGCTTTGTGATGCCACCTTCCACTGTAAAGTAAAATGTGAATTGATAGAACTGTAATAAAAGCAACAATGAGCTTGGCACATGATCAGCATCTGCAGCAGTTTTTTTTTTGGGGGGGGGGTGCTGCACTCCTAAATGTTCTGCCTTTTAGATGAGATGTTAAACCGAAGATCCATTTGCCTGAGTTAGTGGTAGCTCAGGTGGATATAAAAGATTCCATGGTACTTTTCAAAACAGTTAGGTTTTTCTTTTTCCATTTTATATACACCGTCATCATATTAATTTATATCACACTTTATACATCTTAATAAGTCACTTTACATATTCAATTTCCTAAATACATTTAATAACCATTTCACCCCCATCCATTCCACCATAATTATTTCTTTATATTATATATGACTTCCTTACTTTTTCTATTGTTATGCAGCAATTCTTCACATCTTTTTTTCTACAAACATCAAATAACAATGAATAAAATTGTATTCATTTTTTCAGCTTCTTTTTCACTTCCAGTCTTATATTCACTATACAGCAACATATTCAGATCAATGTTTTTAAATACTTTCCAGTCATAAACATCTTTGAATAATGTCTAAAAAATGTCATTTGTCTTATAATCCAAAAATAATTCTGTGATATTTCTTCAGTATTAGAGCTACTACACATTCTTTCTTCTATCAGTTTATATTTCCATGCAACAGAAAATTACTGGCTTCAGAAAAATAATTCATATCTTTCCTGCCATTTCCTTGCTGCTTTCTTTGATTCACAAGAATTCTTATATTCACCTCAATTTTATTCCAAAAGAATCAATACAATAGTTCATTTTCATTAATTTTATACAATTCTTTTCTTTCCATTTCTACTTCATTTACATACATTTTCCATGTCTTTGTTTTACTGTTATATTCCTTCTTACCCCCATTCATCATCATACCTTTATATTTTTCGGATAACAAATTTCCTAGTATTTTTTTTCAGACACTTTAACATCCAAAACAAATGTATCCATCTTTTGATTGGCTTTAACTTTGTTTCCTAAAAAAAAAGATACCTAACAATTCACTTTCCTTACAGTTTGGAAACATTTACACACCATCTAAATATGCTAGTTTTCCTTTAATATATATATAATTTTTCTTTGGGACAACTGAAACATCATCCATCAATCTGTCAACTTTCATATTTTTAGAACTTCTTACCATTGTTCAATTAATATTTCTTCCCTTCTAAACTTAACCTCTAGAACATCAAATTTACTTCTAATGAAATTAATTGGTGTCATTATTAAAACATCTCCAAACATCATACTTTTTATTATTTAACTGTAATCCTACGCTATCCAAAAAGTGTTCTGTTTTGCAAATTATCTGTTTCATCCAATGTTTGTTCTTGGCTACTAAAACCAAATTATCTGCTTAGGTTAAAATCAATGGCACCCTTTATTCCTTCATTAATTTCCCATCTACCATCCTCTAATCTTGAGCAACATGTTTGTATAACTGCATTCATTACCATCATATACAACCACATGCTCAATGGATAATCCTGGTTTAGCCCGTTTTCCTGTCTTATCTTTTTTTTTTCTACCCATCCATTCACCATCACAGGTACACAAGAATTTTCATAAATTGTCCTCACCATCCTTTTTATTTTTTTCTACTTTGGATTCTTTTAAAATATTCAAGATTTCCCCATTATCAATACTATTGAATGCTTTAGCCACATCACATACGATTACTTTTCCTCCTCCCCCCCCTTATCTATACACTCAATCACTTCCTTAAACACTATTGCTGCTTCCTTTACTGTTTTCCCATTGACCCTGTATACCCCTTCTTCTTTTTTGATGTCCATCATTCTTTTCTGAATAATCTTCATAAATATTTTCTAGTCAGACTTCCCAACACAACTGATCTCCATTTTTTAATTTCTTCCCTTCCCCCTTTTCTATATAAATACAAATCTGATGTTGTCAGTCTTCATCCTGTCATCAACTGTGGGGCTTAGTTCTGATCCTTCTGAACCGACTCAGCCATTTCTATAGCTTGTGGACTCCAAACACTCTCAAGCACATCCCTTAACCATAATGCATAGGGTAGATTACCTCAGATCAAGTTTGCCGCTTTCAACTTCAGACGTGGTTTCTCTATATCACTCTTTTTTTTTCAAAACAAGTTTATTGTTTTAACATATAAGAGAAATATCATAACAATTTTATACAAATAATTAAAAATAGGTATTATTATAATATTCAACAAAACAACTAAAGTATTTACAAAGACATCCACTACAATCAGATCAATTAATTAAACTAAAATACTGTGCTATTGAAATTAGAATTTTTTTAACAAATTTTGTAAATTATCCCATACAATAAAATGTGATGTTTTTCTAGTTGTTCTCATTCTAATTGTGCTTATTTCCATATGACACATTATATTCATAACATTTTTAAATTCATTGAACGAAGGAGGTGTATCTGAAATCCAATTTCTAGTTATTATTTTCCTAGCCACTGCTAGGATAGACCATAACAAGGGAAGCTTAATCTTTTAACACATTGAGGTACAGGTGTGTTGAATAATATAAGAGACTTAGAAATAATGAAATTATCTGTAAAAAGAGCCTGCAAAAATTCATTAATTGACTTCCAGTATTCTTTCAACTTCATACAGTCATAAAACATATGAGCCCAGTCAGCATTAATTTCTACATTACATCTCTTACATAGATTATCTTTATTATTAATTTTATTCATCATCAAAGGTGTATAAAAAGATCTATGTAAAAATTTCCATGTATAAAGTCTCCAGACAATGGAAGATGTAGTTCTATAAGCAGATTCCAATATATATTGTTTATCTTGTTGAGTTGGTGGGTCCCCATTAATAGAGGTGAAATAATTCCAGTATGAATCTACATTGTAAAAAGTTTCTTGTCTGATAATTATATGTATATATGAAAGTTTACCTTTATCAGAAACTTTATGCTGTAAATTTATTATCAAGTAATCAATCAGTTTTGGAATAGATTCTTTAACTGTTATAGACATTAGATCTATTCTATCAATGAGATGTTGTCTAAAGATCTGAACCTCTAACCAGCAAGTTTCTCTTAGATCAAATTCTTGTTTTAAGAAATCTAGATTTTTAACTTTATTAACAGATATCAGCTGATACCAGTACTTTAGATTATTATCTATAGCTAAATGAGCTCCTTCAGAAGTAGATGACATAAGCATACCCTGAGTATAAATTATAGGAATACAATAAAATTCCATTCCCTATACTTAGGGTGCATGAATATAAAGTTACGATAACTAATAATAATATTTAATGGGTAACAGACCATATGTTTATGTGTAATAGGTGAAGTACAAAATTCCTTTAGCAACCACAACATGGAGTTATTTATAATCATATTTTTATGTGTTAAGGAGATTTTCATGAAGTGCATACTAATTAGCTCCCAATAATCTTTCCATTTTGACATATGACCGATCTATTAATAAAGTAATAACTTTTATAATAGAAGAGATAATATATAAATTAAAGTCTGGAAAAGAAATACCCCTTGAGACCAGCTATTAGTATGTTTCTTTAATGCAATCCTAGGTCTATTAGGTGCCCATAAGAAATTTAACATTAGTGTATTCAGTTTCTTGATAGTTATTTTTGTAGGTGAAAGTATTATTGATTGTATTAAGTATAAAATCTTGGGGAATATTATCATTTTAATAATTGTAAGTCTCTCCTCCATAGTAAAAACATATTATTCCAGGTATTAAAAAGATTTTGTATATTAAGAAAACAGGTATTATAGTTATTATATATAATAGATTTAATATCTTTAGATAGTATTATACCTAAATAAGTTATCTGACCTGAGTTGGGTACATATTTAGTAAAATCACTAATGAGAGTATTTTTTCGTGTATATATAGGTAGTATTTTAATTTTTCTTCATTGAATATTAAACCAGAAATACTTTTAAAATTCATCATTTTATCAAATAAAGACTGCATAGAAGAATTAGATCCTGCTGATGTAATTAGAACATCATCTGCAAAAGTTGAATTTTTGATGTTATATTTTCTTCTATTTCAAAACCCTCTATGTCAGTACTGTTTCTAATCAAATTAGCCCAAGGCTCCATTACTAAAGTGAATAATAGTGGAGAAAGTGGACATCCTTGCTTTGTACCTTTAAGAATGGGTATTTTTTGTGAAACATATGTTCCTACCTTAATATAAGCCAGCGTTCCTTTGTATAAATGCTCAATTAAATTTACAAATGCATCAGAGAAATTTGTGCATTTCAGTAAGGTAAACAGATAGTCCCAACTTACTGAATCAAATGCTGAACCTATATCAAGACTAATAAGTGTTAAATCTTTCTTTTTCCTATTTGCAAAATCAATTAATGTTAAAGTTCTTCTTATATTATCAAAAGTATTTCTATTTACAATGAAGCCCATCTGATCTATGTCTATAATGCCGGAGATAATTGTCTTCAATCTATCAGCAAAATACTCATAAACATTTTATAATCAACATTAAGTAATGAGATGGGTCGATATGAAGAACATCTAGTTGGATCTTTATTAGGTTTTAAAATTGGTGAAATAAATGTATATTGCCAAGATGGGGGGTTATTAACTCAGTTTGGGCCAGAATAAAAACCTTATGTATTAATGAATATGTAGTTTTAGAAAGGATTTTATATATCTCTGGTATAATACCATCATTACCGGTGCTTTGTTTGATTTAAGCTTATTTATTTGTGTAATAACTTCTGTATATGAAATACTCTTGTCCAATAGTTTAATCTGTTGTTTATTAAGCTTTTTATTCATGTTTGTGGTTATAAACTCCTTTATTTTATCTTTAGGTTCCATGTTAATGTTGTTATGGTTAATCTTGTGAAAGTGATTTGTAAATTCATCCAGTATTTCTGGTATACTAGAAACATTCTTCTTTTCCTTAGAGAAAAGATTTCTTTGATATGGTTTTGTTTATTCAATCTTTTGTTTTATTTTTAAGTCTATGTAAGTATTTGGGGCTTATTGAATAAGACAAAACTTGTATTTCTCTAAAGTTATTTTAACTTTATGAGTTAAAATTTCTTTGTATTTCTCATTTAGTTTGTTTATTTCTTCAATAACTTTCTTGTCCATAATATTTTCTTTATTATTATGTTTATAAGAATCTAGTTTACTTTGAATATCTAACAATTCCTTATCCCAAGATTTCCTTTTGTTAATATACCATCTGATACTTTGTCCATATAGATATGATTTTAAGGCATCCCAAACATAGACAATGGAGACTTCAGGAGTATTATTTATGTCTAGAAAATGTTGTACTTCTGAAAGTATATATTCTTTATAGTCTTTTAGCTGAGTTAAGTATGCTGGTATCCTTTTGATCTGAACATTATGAGTATTTTTATCATGAATTCGAAAACAATTGAGTTATGATCAGATATAGGACATGAAATGATTTTGGAATTAATTAAATCTGTTACCATCTGGTTAGAAATAAAGACCCTATCTATTTTTGAATAAGTTTTGTATCTGTTAGAAAAAAAGGTGTATGGTAATGATTTTGACTCTATCTGATTATTAATATCATTCAAATGATAAGAATTAGCAAAATCATTTAAATGTTTTGCATTAGATGTAATTCTTCTTTTCTTTATAGTGGTAGTATCACTTTCATGTAGTATACAATTAAAATCACCAGCTAAAATAATATCCCCTGCAGAGAATGATATGATCTTATCAATATGATGTTTCACTGTATTAATACCAATTCCAGGTATCCAATATACATTAATTAAAGTGTAAGTCTTCCCATTAATTTGTATTGTAACCATATAAAACATTCCTTTGTCATCCTGATAAGACTTAATGGTTTTAGGAATGGGCATACTTTTATTCCATAAAATAGCCACTCCTCTTTTTTTCTGAGTGTGCTCTGAACTAAGCAATACTGTATACTTATTAGTGGCTAGTTTATCAATATCTTTTTTCAAGAGATGGGTTTCTTGCAGGAAGACTAGATTGGCCTTGTGTAGATTAATGTATCTTATTAGGCTTGCCCTTTTACACGGATTATTCAATCCATTAATGTTTAAAGAAATTCCTTTTAAAGATGTCATTTGGCATTTTTAAAACTCAAGAATCTTATGATCGAAATAGCAAATAACAAGATAAATAATGTTACATCTCCTCTTTTAGGTGTACCTTTAAACATAGCTGTATTTATTAAATCTCTTATGGGATTTTGTATAGGATTCAATTTTGTTTGTAGTGACAATGAGTGTACAAAATATATTGTGGATGTCAAAACTATATACATATAACAATGAACAAGTGAAAATAATGTAAGGATTAAACCTTGCATCCCGCCTGGAGTTGAAAACTCCAACTTAGAGCAGTATTTACTACTCAAGTTAACCCCCTACCCTAAGCAGCAGTACCTCAGCTACCACCTTATCAATTTAATACTAGTTATATTTAACTGAGGTTAACAGTTTTCAATTCAATTATCTATCAAGACAAAACTACATATTTGGTAAAACAGCATCATATAAACTAAAATAATTTTTTTTTTTTTTAAACTGTTCATACTATTATATAGATCTATGTAATATATAACACTTGTATTCTAATAACATTCAAATAATCTTAATGTTAGAAATCAAGAGGAGAGAAAATTATGTTCTAACATTCATTTAAATCAAAAACTTTGGCTAATATGATTCAGACATTACATGCATTAAGATGCATCTATTTTCTGTCATGTGAATTCTATCAACAGCTTCCAAAAAAATCTTGAATTATTTGTATATGAGCATTTACTTAAACTCATTATTGTCAATAGAGTAAAATATTGTATTCATAAAATTATTATAAATCATATTGCATAGTTATGCAGATTCTCAGAAACACCTCGTTATTACCTAAAAAAAAAAAAGCCATCACACACATAAACACAGACACACACACATACATATACACACACACATATACACACACACACATACCCACACACACACACACACACACACATACATATACACATACATACATACATACATACACACACACACACACACACACACACACACACACACACACACACACACACACACACACACACACACACACACATATATCTGATCTCAACGAGCCGTGCCCCTGCAGAGCACCATCCCACTTGCCGTCCCCAGAACAAATCTGTCCGCTTCACACAAAATAATGCACAACAAACCCACACTAGCAACCAGATTTTACAATCATGCTAACCTACTGCTTTAAAATATATCACATGACATTTCTTCCAGAATAGAGTTATAAGATTATTTATGCTTGTCAATCAGATGAATTAAATGAGTTATAGTAAAGTATATGTTTGGGACACAAGTTTTTAACACAGATTATTATGCTACTCTTAAGTAGATTTTCAAAAACATTTAAATAAATGTTTCATTTTCTATGCCTTCTAAAATAAGATATTTACTTGCTACAAGAAACTACATCATCTAAACTCATCATAACTGACACATTTTATGAATAGAGTATTTTTCCTGAATCTGTGGTGTGTCAGTGTGATAACCTTGTCAATGTTTATACTAACTGCTTTCAGTTTCTCTGTGAAAATTCTGTGAGTGAAGCTTCTGAGGAAACTCATGGACACTGTGCATGAGACAGCCCACATCCCAGATTGTCTCCCTTAACATTTTGGCGGAAACTTATTAAAACTTGTGGCAAACATTCATTTTGTCAATAGAGTAAAACATTGTATTCATAGAAATCATTACAAATCATATTGGATAGCCATGCAGACTCTCAGAAAAAAAGCCATCACACTCACACACACACACACACACACACACACACACACACATATATATATATATATATATATATATATATATATATATGATCTCACTGAGTTGTGTCCTGCAGAGCACCATCCCACTTGCTGTCCCCAGAATAAATCTGTCTGCTTTATACAAAACAATGCACAGCAAACACATATTGGTAACCAGATTTTACAATCATGCTAACCTACTGCTTTAAAATATATCACATGACATTTCTTCCAGAATAGAGTTATAAGATTATTTATGTTTGTCAATCAGATGAATTAAATGAGTTATAGTAAAGTATATGTTTGGAACACAAATTTTTAACAAAGATTATTATGCTGCTGTTAAGTAGATTTTCAAAAACATTTAAATAAATGTTTCATTTTTTATGCCTTCTAAAATAAGACATTTACTTACTACAAGAAACTACATCATTTAAACTCATTATAACTGACATATTTTATGAACAGAGTATTTTTCCTGAATCTGTGGTGTGTCAGTGTGATAACCTTGTCAATGTTTATACTAACTGCTTTCAGTTTCTCTGTGAGAATTCTGTGATTTGAAGATTCTGAGGTAACTCAAGGACATTGTGCATAAGACAGCCCACATCCCAGATTGTCTCTCTTAACATTTTGGCGGAAACTTATTAAAAACTAGTGACAAACATTCATTTAGCAGTGTAAATGCATCTAAACATGACAGAACCTCCACAATGTATTCCACAGATCATCACAGCCTCTATGCAAGTGAAATTAAACTCAAAATTACCAACAAGCAATAAAACTCAGCATTCTTCTCCCAACTCAATTTTCATACAAATCCTATTATTCACTGTGCCCACACAGTCAAAAGCATTTCTATATATTAATAAAGAAAAGAAAAGAGAGTAGAAAATAAAAGGGAGTGAGGCAGAAATAAAAAAATGTAAGAGAAAGCTGTAAGAAGTATATACAATGGAATGTTACTTACTGTTTATATTAATAGAGTTAAAAATAAAACATATTATTTACTCTTATTTAGTTCTGATTATTATTAGTTAAAGCATGACAGATTATTTACAAACAAGCATAAGCAGTATAATCAAGAAAGTATAATTAGAAATAGCATTTGAAGAACTTATAAACTTTTACAAGAAATAAATATGTTATTATTCTATTAATGATATTTTCATTACTGTTCTCTCCCTGCCCTTCCCCACCCTTTACCCACTGCATAATCTAAATAGAATGTCATTGTTTAAACAAAGAAAATAATAAAAGAAGAAGGAAAAAAAAAGATAAAGATTAAAAAATGTATCAAATTACTAACCTTACTTTTTTCAGAAAGAAAAACAAATCGAGTCACAGCCTGCCATTAAATCCTCAGGCATTTTGACTGATTATGAAACAAAACATTTCTTTGCACATAGAGAATAACTTTGATTAAATCTTTTCCAAAATATTTGTGGCTTTCTGGAAATGCAGGAACTATATTCAAAAAGATTAATAATGAACTAAAATGATGAGAGAGAAAAAAAACATATAACAAATCATTTGTTTTTTTAGTCTCTTCTTCTTCTCTGAAGTCTTCCAGGAAGCTTCAGTTGCCAATCTCTTTAATGAAGAACTAGCCCATTCCATTTCTTCTATTTTATCCAAAATCCTTTTTTCTTTGACAAACAGTAAAGCAGAGTCTAAATCATCGAAGACCTTAGGACCATCAGGAAGGAAGATTTTAAGCTTGGCAGGAAACAGAAGGTATGTTTTAAACTGTGCTTTTTTAAGCTCCCTTATTAGTGGCAGAAAAACTTTTCTTTTAGCAATTACCATGGAAGAATAGTCATTGTCAAAACGCACAGTTGTCTCATTAAACTTAACAGGAGCTTTAGCCCAAGCAGATTTAAGAACCATCTCTTTATCAAAAGATGATAGAAATCTAACTATAACTGATCTAGGATAGTTTTTGTTAGAGTTAGTATTAGCTATAGATCTATGTGCTCTTTCGATACCAAAAGAGAATGCTTCTGGTAAATCTAAAGTTTTAGGGAGCCATGTTGTTAAAAAAGAAGTAATATTGTTACCTTCAATATTTTCTGGCAGTCCAAAAATCCTAATGTTATTGCGCCTAGATCTATTTTCCAGGTCATCCAGCTTTGTTTGTAAATGTGTATTTTGTTTCAGCAGAAACTCAATGTTGATTTCTTCTTCTTGTATTTTATTTTCTATATCATTCACAGCTTCTTCTATGCCTGTCATCTGGATCTTCTGTTGTTGCAGGTCCATATGTAACAAGTCTATTTGTTTTGTAGTTTTTTCTATGAAAGTGTCTATTTTAGTATCCATTTTATCCATCTTAGCAGTAAGTTGCTGGACTATAATTATCAGAGACTGAAGTTCTTTCTTGATGCTGGAGTCTTGAGAATTTGTCTTACTGGAACTCATTTCAGACTGATAAACTGACAGGAAAATTTCCAAAGTAATTTCTGACAGGAATATTATTAAGATTTCCTTTCTTTTTTAGATATAGTTCAAGAACTATATAAAACAAACATATTTAGAAAGAAAATTACTTCAAGAATTAATTTTTTAAGTAATTAATTCCTGTCAATGTAATGAAATTGGTGGAGCTGAAGAAATCTGCTGCTATCCTGTGTTCATCCTTGGCCATGCCCCCTCTCTATATCACTCTTGAACCTACAGTTAAGTGTGATATTTTACTTTAAATCTCTTTCTATCCTTTCAAAAACTTTCCCTATCTCTATCGTATCTTCTGAATGTATAGCTGTTTATTTTATGCAGTTTTTCACTCGCTATATTAACCCCCCCTTCTCCCTAAATACCATAAGGTAACTCTCTAACACCATCACTGGTATCCCTTACCCTTCCATCTTACCACTTGGTAAGTCTTCAATTGCCATTGTTAGTATTTCCAAAAAAAAAAAAAAAAGTCTAAATCTTTCTCTCCCTTTCTAATTTTTTGTTCCTCATAGACTGTTTCCTGTGTATGCATGTGCATGTGTGTGTGTGTGTGTGTGTGTGTAGGAGTATGGCTGATAAAGAGAAAAATCAGACCGGCTTCAAAAAAATGCACAAAATGCTGTCATAAAATTCTGTTTTCTGACCAACATTCTCTCTGTGTTTATTGTCTCAGTCCTCTTCATTTGCAAGAGAACTGTTCTGTCTGCCACGCGTTTAGTCACCAAGCATTGGTAGATAGACAGAATAAACTTATATTTAAAGGTCTCCTTCCCTCCTCCTTTGGGAGGCCATATCTAGTTCCCAGGACATGTCAAACATAAATCTGAAGATACAGCTTCTTCTTCCTCCTCTTCTAGAGCCTTAGAGATAAAGAAGTGACTTTCCTTTGTTCCAAGTGTTTCCTCTGTACTGAGCTCTAAAAAGAAAAGGACTTCTGAACTGGCATCTAAAGCTTCATCCCTGAAGGATTCCTTGGAACCGTCTGTTACTCTCTTGGTTCTGACTCTTTTTTTGGCTCTGGAACAACCTGATATGCTAATCTTCCCTGCCAAGAACCCAATATTCCTCTTTACTGTATCCTTTTGCAGACAGACCATCATCCCCCTTTTTAGAGAGACCAAAGTTCCCCTCAGTCTCTGCCCATTCTTCCAGGAGTCTTGCTGAAGTTGATGTGGAGAGGTTGGTGATGAAGATTCTTAGGGCCCACGTCATGTCAGGCACCCAACTGGCTCCTACCCTTTGGGTCAGGCACTGACTCCTTCCACTTCCCCTGCTAACCTTCCTCCTCTAAACTCCACAGGTACCTTAGAGTCTTTGGTTCCAAGCTTCCTGGAACTGACCATGTTGGTTCCGAACATTTATTTTTTGTTGGAACAGACAGTTGCCCTGAACACTCTGGTTCAACAATTGAAGGCTTCAGATATCATCCCTCATCCTTTATGCCTCCAATGCATCTGTCTGTCAGCTTATTTCAGCACAGTACCCTTAAAGATTTACATTTTAGTACCAAATCAGGCTCACTTATATCTAATAACATCTCGAAATCTGAGATGGATTGTTTGGATGAGCTTGTAAATAATAAACAAATAGTAATAGTTAAGGCTGACAAAGGTGGGGCAGTTGTGATAATGGATTGATTATGATAAGGAGGCACATAGACAGCTTGATAATGCCATGTATTATACCAGGATGCCCCTTGACCCGACTCTTATGTTCAAACAACAAAGTGATTCATTTTTTAATTCGGCTGTAGAAAATGGGATAATTACACTCAATACTTTGAAACATCTTACCATTTCTGATCCAGTCAGACAATATATTTATTTCTTACCAAAAATTCATAAAGATCTTTCACATCCTCCTGGTAGACCCATTGTGGTGGGAACTGGCTCTCTTACCAAGCCTTTGTCTGAATATTTGACTAAACATCTTAAACCACTGCTTTCATGGGTTAGATCAAGGATACAGGATACCACACAGTTTCTTAGCATCATCAATGATATGCAGATTGAAAAGTACTGGTGGCTCTGTACTCTTGATGTAAGTTCGCTATACACTAATATACCCCATTGGGCAGGTCTGGATGCTATTGAATATTGGTTGGAAAAATCTAATATGTACGAACCTGGCTTTAATACATTTTTGATTATTTTAACAGAACATGTTTTGACTAAGAATGTGTGTTTTTTTATGACCAACATTGCTATCTACAAGTTAAGGGTACTGCTATGGGGGCTTCATTTGCCCCTATTTATGCTGATTTGTATATGGCATATATTGAAGAACACATGATTTACGATGATGCACATAATTTATATTTGCCTGAAATTGACATTTGGCGTAGGTACTTGGATGATTGCTGGATGGTGTGGAGGGCAGATATTGAATATTTACAGGAATTTGTCGGATACCTTAATGATAATAAATGGGGGTTACATTTCACAATTAACTATGACCAAAATGTTATCACTTTTTTGGATGTAAAAATCACAAGGAATTTGGATAACTCCCTGAACACTGAGGTATTTCGAAAATTTCCGCAATATAACACCTTACTCCACGCATCCAGCTTTCATCCATGGCACATTGCCAGGAACATCCCTAAGTCTCAGTTTATTCGCATCAGGCGTAATTGTTCCAATGACATTACTTTTAATTTGTATAGCCAGGATTTAGTACATAGATTTAATGATAGGGGATATGAGTTGGGCTATGTTACTATTGCCAAAAGATATGCATCACAACTTAAAAGGGATGAGTTGCTTACATATAAACAGAAACCTGGCTGTCGTTCTTCCACTTTACTAAGATTTACTACAACGTATGGTAGGAACACTGGGCAATTCACCAATATCGTTAAGAATAATTGGAACATTTTGTCTGCTGATCCTGCATTGTCTTCAATTATACCTTCTAATTGTTCCTTTTCTTTCAGGAAAGGAAAGAAAATAGGCACCTATTTCAATCATTACAAGCATCATTCTCAGTCTATGCTGGTACAGACCATACAAACCACTTTGCTTGGGGATAAGCTTATTGGATGTGTGCCTTGTGGCCATTGTCATAATTGTAAATATGTTCTTAAAACCAAAGAATTTTCCAGCAGTAACTGCAGCATTGTGTATGACATCAATTTTTTTGCTAATTGTAATAGCGATTGGTTAATTTATATGGCATATTGCAGTTGCTGCTGTTTTTATGTAGGACAAACATCTAGGCCATTTAAGTTACGCATCTCTGAGCACTTTAGTGATGTTAAATGTAAGAAAGCTAGTAATGCACTATATAAGCATACGCTAAAACATCCCACAGCAAGGTTTCATTTTTTAGTTATAGATAAAATTTTAGGTGATCGCACAATGAAATCTGGGTGGCATAAGAAATTGGATATTAAAGAAAAGAAATGGATAATTAAGTTAGGTGCACTTTTTTATCCTGGTTTAAATGAACATCTTTGAAGTAATTATTTATTCATGAGTGCACCAATCATGTTCTAAGGATTTTTGTATCTAATTAACATTTTTGTATTTAATGACTTCCTTTTTGTTTTGATTTCACAACACTGAAGAAGGCTTAGTAAACTCTATGCTGAAACCGGTCTGTGACATGGAAGTTTAGTGTGTTACTAATAAATCGATTCTTCACAGCCACTTAGTTGCTGGCCTTATTACTTGTTTTGGAACCAGAGTCCACTCATGGCCACAGCCTGGCAATAATTTCTGAGCCATTCGAGTTTGCTCCTGGATTTTCAGAACAGTCTTGGTGCCTTGGTGAGCTGGCATGGACAGGCTCAGGTCCAACTTTGGTTTTGATGGGGCCTTCATCAGGATGGGGGGGGGCTTCAGAGCCAAGGCCTTCCTTTTTGGCTCTGGAGCACCATTTCTCTTCTAGTGGGTCAGCCTTTAAGGCCATTAAGAGGTCATTGGCTACTTCCAGTATCAGGTCAGTTCCTTCCTCCTTAGAATCTCTGCCTCTGGCTGCCTGAGGTCTGGAGCATCAACCAACTCCTTCACAGAGACAGTGGGTAATGCAACCTCAGGTTACCCAGCAGGGTACCCCTTCTTCTTCTTCTGAAACCTCCCCAGATGTTCCCCCTGAGGGGGTCCCTCAAAAGAAATTGTGCAAGAGGAAGCACCTGGAATCTCCAGAAGACTCTGTTGCAGAAGACACACATTTTGATAAAGGTGAAGGGTCCTCCAGATCACATCTTGATGATGTCTCACTTGGAGACATCTTGGGAATATTTAGAGAGGTGGGTGGAAGTCCCTCAATCCTTCAACTGAGAAATGTGTGTACCTGCATGCTTTTAGTACCCACCTGTCTTCTTTCTGGGTGTCTCCACTCACTGACAAGCTCATCAAATTGTTCTCTCAAAGGTTGTAGAAGGCTTCTGATGCTACCAAGCCAATTCCCAAGAGACCAGATAAAATCATTACAGCCCCAGAAGACAAGCCTTTTTGGACTAAGGTAATTCCTGTGGATGACATTGTGGTAGAAGTGTCCACTAAGACAGAACTAGTATTAGAAAGTTCCTCTATCCATCCCTCCAACAAGGAGTTGTGGGTGTTGGATAGATTCAGGAAGTAAGTTTATGCTTCATTGACCTTTGCCCTATGGTCTTTGAACTTTCTGGCACATTTTACAAGATTGAGGAGAGATCTTATAAAGGAGCTGTCAGATACTGTCTCAGGAGCTGTTTCTGAAGAGGTACAGGATTCAGTCACCTGTCAGTTAGCTACCCTGACACCCATTCCCAAGTCGTCCATGAGGCTCATTTCAGTTGCTGAAGAAATGATAAGAGCAGTGGGTTCAGGCATTTCCAGAAGGAGGCATACTTGGATGCACTTGTGTGATTTTGTGAAGCCCTTCAAGTCTTTGTTTGTCAATGTACCCATTGATGGCTCTTCCCTTTTTGACTCAACTGTTAGAGACACTTTAACCAGGTGTAAGAAGTATAGGAAAACCTTGTCTGCAGTAGGAGTATGTTTTTTCATTCCTCAGAGGTCCTTTGCTAGGAACCAATGAGGAGTGGGCAAAATGTGGTTCAGGAAATCTCAAGACTCTTTTCAGATTATCCCTGGTGAAAGTTCCAGAGGCAGGGGAGGGAATAATAATGGAAGATGCTGCCCTAGCGGCAGAGGTAGCCCGCAATGTCAGGGTTCCCAGAATTCCTTCTTCAGGAAAACCTTCCAGCACTCCTGAATGGAGGCCTGATTGTCCACCTCTGGAGGCAATAGGGGGTCGCTTATCCTTGCACCTAAAAAGCCTGGGAAGAAATCACCTCTGGTACTTAGGTGCAGAGAATCATTTCCAGTGCCTATACAATTCCTTTTTCCCTTCATCCTCACTGTTCAAAAAGATTCCCCAAAGTTCCACCAGTCTGAGGGAACAGGCAGCTTATTCAACTTCAAAATCTGCTAGAAAAAAAGAGTCATCCAAGAAGTCCCACCAGACCAAATAGGATCTGGATTTTACTCAAGTTTCTTTTTAGTGTCAAAAAAGACAGGGGACTAGAGAACAATTTTGGATCTCAGCGAACTGAACAAATCTGTTTGAAAAAGCAAACTCTGGATGGTCACAGTTCAGTCCATTCTTCCGTTTTTAGGAAAGGATGACTGGATGTGCTCTACTGATCTTCAGAATGCATACTACCACATAAAGTTGGACAGAGAGTCCAGAAGATTCCTTTGCTTCCAGCTGGGAGCTAGTCATTACCAATTCAGAGTTCTGCCCTTTGGTTTCACCACAGCCCCCAGGGTGTTCACCAAATACTGGGCAGTAGTAGCAGCTTACAGAAAAGCTGCAAGGATTCCGGGTGTTTCTGTACTTAGACAACTGGCTCATTTCCCCTACTACTAAGCAACTACTACTAGAAGCAAAACAAAAGGTTCTACGGTTATGCAACCTTCTAGGCATCATGATCACCTTCAACAAATCCTTGCTGGAACCCACACAAAATCTAATGTTTATAGGAGCACTGTTAGACACAAAAACCTCCATTGCCTCATAGGTTGTTTGATGATTCGCTAGTACTTTTTGATAACCACAGACATTCACAGAGGTAGTTGTATCTAAATGTCCTATATACCTGAATAAGATCTCTTAAATATCTATAAGAGACACTGTATACATTCATATATTTTAGTCTTCCATTATAACTTAACTTTTTACATCCATGGATGCCCTTGATATAATTCTGCTGTACTCTTTCCAGTTTACTCGTGCTTGTTTTCTTATAAGGTTTCCATATTGTTATTCCATACACATTCTAATGTAACTAACAAACAATGACTTCATCATTTCTGATTTCCTAGACTTTATAAATCTTTTTATACAACCTATAGTTCTATAACTATAATTAAGCAAATTGTTATTATGATTAGATAAACTCAAAGCTAGATCTACCTATATACCCTGGTCCTTAAATTAATCTACAGTTTCAATCACTGTGTGCTGTATTACATATTCACCTTTCAATTTATGTCTTTCAAATCTCATATGCTTAGTTTTTGATGTATTTATCAGAATATTATTCTCCTGTGCCCAAATGGTCAATTTAGCCAAATTATTTTGCAGACATGCCTTATCTGTAACACATGTAATCAGTTTACCAAATTTCAGGTCATCCGCATATATACTGAAGAATACCACAGATGAAAAAGTTAGATCTGAAAGATACAATCTAAACAAGTAAGGGCCTAGTACAGAGCCCTGTGGGACACCCTGACTGTAACCAAGGATTTCACCTGTCCAATTGCTATATGATACTTGCCATGTCCTATTTGTAAGCCACACATCTATCCATCTTATCAAGTATACAGTGATACTTGGTTGTTCTGATTTATTGATCAGTGTTTTGTGTATGACTCTGTCAAATGCTGAAGTTAAATCTATATAAATTACATCACAGCACACTTTTCCATTCATAGCTTTTATTATATTGTTATAGAACATCACCTTACAGGTGGTAATATATCTATTTTCAACATATGCATACTGATATATTGTTTCTAGTCCCAAACTATCCAGTTCTGACAATAACTTATCCAATATTTTTCCACAACATGAAAGTAGACTTAAGGGGCTATATGACTCTGGGTTTGTCCTACTTCCCTTTCCCTTAAAGACAGGTTTAATAAGCACATGTCTCCAGTCTTGCGGAATCTCCCCATATTTATATGACGTAGTGAATAATAGGTATAATGGTACTGTAAGTTCTTGCTGGAGTGTTCTCATGTCATTATTACTAATTATGTCTCCTCCCTGTGCTTTATTTGGATCCAGTTTGTACAGTTCTTTTCAATATAATCTAATTTGATTCCAGTATCTGAGGTTATCCAGAAGTCACTAGGAAAACTTATCACCCCCTTTCTGGGGCCAAACTGTTTTGCATAAGATTTTGTAAATATATCTATAATTAGTTGTGTCTGAAAACAAAATTTAGAATCCACCCACAATTTATCAATTTGTATGTCTTTACTCCTTCTACATATTATGTATCTATAAAAAGGTTTCCTATTATACTCAATATCTTTATATAGATTTTCTTCAAACTTTTCTTGATCTTGTCTCACACTATGCTTAATTTTGCTTATTTATTTAATTTTTCAAAGCTGTAGTTTGACCCTTCTTCAATTTCTTATATTTTTGTCTCTCACCTTAATCAGGTATATTGTTCTTATGGAAATATATCCCCCTGATGCCTAGATCCTGATGATAAACATTTTTTTTTAATTTTTTGCAGTCAAACAATTTCTCTTTCAAAACTTTTCACATTTCATCTACAATTTTCCAATGAACATCATTCCAGTTAGTTTTACATAGTGACTGCTTTGCTTCTGTGCATTGGTTTAGATTTCAGTTTACACATCAATGGTGGTAAAACTTGACTTGAAGTAACAGTAATTTCATTAGGAACACAAACAGTATCTAGTGTGTTCTGTTCCCTTGTAGTTTTTTTTACAATCTGAAGCAATTGTTGTTCCTGAACATATATTGTGAATACTTTCCTTACTAATGTTATTGAATCAATATTATTCCAGTCTGTTTCTGGTAAATTTAAGTCCCCAGCTAGTATTATTCTTCCCTCCTGTGTTTCATGCAAGAAATGTATGAATTCCTCTAGGTCATCTGCAGTTGACTTTGGTGGTCTATACACTCCAACAATTGTTATATGTTCCAGGGTTGTCGTTATTGTCACAGTTACCCAGTCTATAGTATTGGTGTTTTCACTGAACATGTAACAATCACAGGTCTCATAACTATATCTAATCCCTATCATAACACCTCCACCTGATTTTTTGTTTCAATGTCTGTAACATTTATACCCTGACAGAACTGGTTTTCAGTCATTGTCATTTAACCATGTTTCACAAGCAATAACAAACAATAACGACATCAGTCTTTTGGAAACATAGCAAATTTTCCAAAAAATAAACTTTATTATTAATGCTGCTAGCATAAGCAACCACCAGAGATGCATCAAATGTTGCTATCTGTGAACTGGTAAATGTTTGACCTGGCAAAAATCCTGCCTAGTTTTTGTTAAATATTGTGAAATATCTGCTGCAAAATTTCTCTTCCCTGATCTTGACAAATGCATGCCATCCTGTCTGAACACGTGCTTGCCCAAAACTAGTATTGAATGCTCTACACATTTCCATTTTTTAAAACAGGACTTTTTTTCCATGTTGGTATTTACCCAAAAAGTCTTTTCATTGCAGTGACCGGACTATGTTTTCCATATGTGATTTGTTAAAAATATGTCCTAACACCAGTACAAGCTATACTAAGAGGGCTGTAAGTTCCCTAATAACAGTCAGAGAGTCCTTGTGAATGAGAAAATTTGTACCAACATGAATAAAAACAGATCTGTACTTCCTTACATTAAGGCCTTCCAAGGCTTGTTTCACATTAGCTATCTACTACCTCTTTCTTGAAATTTACCGTTAAATTTTCACAGGAAGATATAGAATTCCTTGATGTTAAAGTAAGGAAATCAGATATTCTAGGGATTCAGACAAGTATTCACAGGAAACCCACGAAGAAAAATGCTTTGCTACATAAAGACAGCATGCATCCAAAATTTGTAGGTAAAAATGTAGTGAAAGGGCAAATCCGTAGGCTGATGAGACTACATAATGATGAGTCATAGATTAAGGCAGCATTAGATAAGCTTAAAGAAGAGTTTTTAGAGAGAGGGTATCCCGGTGATATGTATGATAAATATGTAGTTGAAATGAAGAGAGAAAGAAACACCAGAGGTAGACCCTTTTTTTCCTGAGGGAGCTAATAATACACCACAGGTGAATGGCAGTAATGATTGTAAACTTGGATTCCCCCTTACTTTTAGCAGTGACATTAGTACTTTTTGTGAAGTATTTAAAAGATATTGGAACATCTTGAAAACTATTAGAGACCTGGATGGTTTTATAGAAGATGCACCTAGTTTTGCTTTTAAAAATAAGAGGTCCCTTAAACGTCAACTGTGCTATGGCAACAAGAGTAATAGACTGAACAATTTATCTGAAAGAAAAGGCACTTATATGTGCAGGAACTGTTCAGCATGCAAGTATATTCTTTCATGTACCACATATACCCACCCTGATCTGCAATTTGAATTACAAGCTAGGAAGTATGCTGACTGCAGAACAAAAAATATAGTGTATTTTGCTTTCTGCATAACATGCAATGCTTACTATATAGGAAAGACTAATCGTATGCTAAAGGAATGTATACAGGAGCACTACAGAGATATTTCCAATAAAAGGAAACACATGCTCTCTTTAAGCGTGTAGAAACTAAAGGCAGACAGCATTCCTTTAAATTTGTTGTTCTAGAGATTCTGCAGGATGGAATGAGGGGTGGGGACATAAAAAACAGGACTGAGCTTGTAGAGCAAAGATGGATACTCAGATTGAATGCACATACCTCTCCAGGGATTAATGAGGCAGTGTCCCTGAAACCCTTTCTAAAAGCTAGGACACTTAAGCATTAATGAGTTATTATTAGACAAATGTATTTTTTGCTATACTTTTTACTATTTTTTAAATTAAGTTTTTAATATGAAGTTTTAGCATGCCTAACTGAATAATTGATGTCCTTAATTAATGTTTTAATTGATTATTGAGTGTATAAAAGTAGGTTTATGAAAGGATTTTATTTGAGTCTGATGAAGCGGTCGAGAGGATCGTGAAAGCGCTTACTTTTTGTCTCTACAATTAAAGTGGATTTCTATCAGCCGTGGTGACTGGCTCAGCCTGTTTTTCTTTATATCTGATTGTTTTGTGTGAGCCACTTCTTTATCAGGTAGCTGGTGCTATTTTCTTTGCTATTACATTTGTTTCACATCTTCTATTTTTATCATAACTCTATGTGATGTTCATTATCTTCTCTGCAAAAGTAAGTATCAGTTCCTCTAATAGTAAAATCTCCAATTCCAAAAATATCTTTTCTGACCAGATCTGAAGAATTTTCAACTTGAAATATAATAATATCTGCTCCATCAGTTGTTACAAAGGAATAATCGTCATCACGATTAGTCTTATTAATCCCACTGTATTCATTGTGTACTAAATTTGCTAGCATGCAGTTCTCACCCAGCTGGCATTGTACATCCACAGCTTGAGCCATGTAGTCAACATCTGTCTTTTTCTTCTTTTTTCTTACAGTAATGTTCTTCAATGCTTCCACGTTCAATTTTGATTTCTTCCTTTTCACCTGCCCCTTGCCTCTTTTTTCCTACCTTCTCTTTAGGAAAAATAATGCCTTTTTATGTAGAGTGAATGTTTTCTGCTAGAAAAATGTTAGAATTTCCTGTAATCTGTGTGTTACATAACAAAGCAGTACCATTTTAGTATGTGTTCTCTTTACTTTTTACAGACATTTATTAGTCTCTTTTTCTTCCTTGTTATTTGTTGTGAACTCCTTCCTTTCTTTCTTTGTTTCCTTATAAATACTCTGAATCCTCAGATGGCTTTGTCTTGTTTCATTGGGGTTGAACGATCTTTACAGATAACAGATACATAATTTCCTAAATGTGTTGTATTTGCTCCTCGTTGCTTAACATTATTTACCTTACCAGTCCAGTCATTGATATATGTAACAACAGTTCTCAAAGTCATGCCATTTACACAAGTGCAATCATCACCAGTAAGGGTCTATATTAAAAAAACGAATAATCAAAACTGCGAACACTCAGATGAGCGAAAATGCAGTAACTTGAGTTTTTTTTATTGCAGTACAGTGAAGATCGGAATATTTGCCCTTTCTTCACTGTAGTGCGATCTTGGAGTTGCAATATATATTTAGTGGGGGTGGGGGCACAGCCCCCCACAATAACGTTTTCAAGTTGCTGCATTTTCACTGATCTGAGCATTCAAAATTTTGATTATTCTTTCTTTTAATATAGACCCATCAGTAAGTCTAGATTTGCTTTGCATAATGGTAAGCAAATCCCCTCACTTTTTACATGAGGAACACAGTTCATCAGTGTTATCAGGTGTTACCTTTAAATATGTATAGCATTTATTACACTGTACAAGATATTTGTGCATTAGCAAATCATTAATGGCATACTCATTTAAGGGATCCATATTCATCTTCAAACGAATAAAAATGATAAAAGAAAAGAATAATCAAAATCACTAACCAGAAAATTCAAAAAGAACTTAACTCAAATTCTATGAGAAAAATCACACAAACAATATATAACTAAATACTAAAGTAAGTACAATAAAGTTGTTCTGACTGTACATGTTCTGAAAGTCAGACAAAAGCTGTAATTCCTTTACGTTGCATGAGAATCATTCTACAAACAGTAAAAAACAGTGGTAAAAAATCAAATATAAATTGAAATACTTCTATTACCAGACAACTTCACAGTAAATCACAAAAATAGGATTGTTTAGATAAGTTCTGGATTGCCCTCTCTGCAGCCTGTGTGAATTTATAGCTGACTTGGCCCCTTGGGATGGCTAGAGTTTGCCTGTCTAAAACTTATCCCTAACAACCAACAGTGAAAATTAAAGGTAAAACAACAAAATACAAATCAAAGTAAATATTCTTGTCTACAAGCTATCCCTTCCTTCCTACAAATAGTGAAAAATAGTGGTAAAAAATAAAATATAAATTCAAATAAAACTTCTCTTACCAGTCAACTCCAAAATAAATCACAAACCAAGGTAGGATTATTTAGATAAGCTCTGGATTGCCATCCCCCACAGTTTACCAAATTACTCTCTTTCCCAAAAAGAATACAATTTAGTCAAGGAAACTTATAAAATGCTATATTTTTTTAACCACTGTAATACTATAATTTGTCTACATTCACCCTTAATTATGTTAATATTTAGAAATAAAACAGAAAAAAAATAATCATTGCTTTTTACTTCACTGTTTCTACCCATGCCTTTGAACTTTCTTTTATGTTTCTTGACTCTATTACCTATAATACCACTTTTTTCTCCCCTGCCTTCTCAGTATCCTCAGTGCTAATGGTCCTATTTTTGTAGGTTCCTTCCTACTGTCACTGTCCACCCCTGAAAATCTTCTAAAACAGTATTTAATGACTGACAGACATTTTTCTGCCTGTATACATTTTACATTAATTTTGTTTTGTTCTTCCACCCCAGAAGAAGCCATAATTGCATCTTCCTTATGCAACTGTATTTGAGTCCTTTCTGACTGCTCTTCCTCTTGCATTATAGGAGAAAGTTCCTGCTACTTGACAGTCAAATCACATGTCCTTCATTTCCACACAGTGCAATACAATATACATTCCTTAACTGTATGTCCTTTATCTCCACATTTACTGAATCTTTTGAAAGAACAAACATTTATCAAGTGGTCTAATTTCATAACAAAATATGTCTTAGGCTGACCTCCATAATGTACAACCCCTCTAAAATTGTTTACAACACAAACACTAGCCCCTGGATTTTGTATGCTTTGCACGGCATGCACGATTAGTGCAGGAGCTCTAGCAGGCAATATGTCTGTCGTGCGATCCAGGAACAGTCTGCAGGGGCGTGCATGAGCGCTCCTGCACTAGTCCAGCATGGACTAAGGCCATGTATGCAAATCATCCCATTTGCAGGAAAAATCTATGCAAATGAGGTGAATCTGCAATCCAGGAAGCTTGCAACCAGCCGTGCAGTACTAGTGCAATCTGCAGAAATGTACTCGGTTAGTAACCGAGTACATTTCTGTAAAATCCAAAAACAGAGCTGTGACAGCGCCAAATAAAGGCTGCATATCAGTCAGGAAGCACACCAGTGGCCAAGTATAAGGCCACTGGCATTGCAAACAACATAAAAAATAAAAAAAAAAACAACTTTTATTTTTTTTAGTCGATCTTGGCTGTTTAAGCATAGGGCAGCGGCCCGCTAACAGGAAAGGGGGGAAAATAACAAAATAAACCTAAAATAAGCATTCTAACTGAAATCAATATTCTGCCATGCAAGTCAATGGCAGGCAGAAGACAACATGGCCAGTGAGTAGTGGTTGCTAAGGGGGAATGCTCAGTGTGAGACATGTAACTATGCATTAGCAGGCAATCCTATGCAAATGAGGGTAATGATAGTGAATCCCAGTTTTCCCCAGCATGCTAGTCAGGTCCCAACAGTGTAAGAGTAGGAATAGCTTGGTGCAAGCCTAGGAGTTAGCTGACATCATGGGGGGTATGTCAGGCATACTGTAAGTGGACTGCAGCCCTGTGGCTCAGGTTTGCTCCTAGTTAAGTACAGCTAAGTAAGGGGGTGTGTCTGACTCTGCCTAGCACTCTGTACATTGCCTAAGTGGGTGTGTGCTCTGCGGACCAGGTTTTAAAGGAAGAAAAAAAGGTTAAACCAGGAAATAGCAGCACTGTGCACATTTGAGCACTCTGTTTGTGTGATGCGCCCCTGGCCTTAAACAGGAAGGCAATGGGAAGAGGAAACAGCGGGAAGAAGGTAATCAAGGAGAACTAGCATAGCTGGCAGGTGAAATGTATCAGAATCAGCCAATTACACAGGCAGCAGACCAGCCCACCCCAGAACACTACTATAAACTATGCAAACACCTTCCCCTCTGTTTTTTCCCCACACTCTACACCACCGGTATAAACAAGCCGGGAACTTTTAACACTCACAACAGCAAAATGATAGGGGCTACAATAGCTATCATACAACAACTTGTGCAAGAGGCTGAGGATGGTAAAGATGTGAATGCTGTCAACCAACCCACAGTGAGGAGACAGAGAAGAGTGTACAGACCCAGGGTAACCTACCAGGGGCTACATGAGCTGGAGATAGTGGAGCGCTATAGGGTGGACAGGGATCTCCTACAGCAAATTGTTGAGCTGTGCTGGCCATGCCTCACACACAGAACTAACAGAGGGGAACCCATTCCAGTGGATACCAAGGTATCTTTAGTCCTAAGACTACTAGCTACAGGTACCTTCCAAAGGCCAGCTGGGGATATGATGCAGATCTCACAGGCATCAGCATCCAAGGTACTCCACCAGTTCCTGGATGCCATGTCAGCACATGTCGGTGAGCACATATATTTCTCCAACACCCGTGAGGTGTTGGCCAGCAATATGCAACTGTTCCACCAAATAGCAGAATACCCTGAGGTAGTGAGTGCTATAGACTGCATGCATAGATGCATCAAAGCACCACCCAGTGAGCAGGGTAGGTTCTACATCAACTGCAAGGGCTTCCCCTCCATCAATTACCAGGTTGTGTGCGATGCCCAAGGTATAATAATGAATGTGTGTGCTGGCTGCCCTGGAAGCTATCACGATTCCCACATCTGGCATTTGACGTAGCTGTACCAGAGATTTGCCAATGCGGACATCCCTCATGGTCACCTAGTGGGGGATGCTGGATATGCACTGGAGCTGTGGCTGATGACACCCATCAGAAATGCACACACACCCAAACAAGAACTCCATAATGAGGCACACGCACAAACCAGAATAATAGTAGATCATGTGTTTGGGATGCTCAAGTCATGGTTCCGGTGTCTGGACACATCCAGTGGAGCCTTGCAGTACTCACCAGCTACATGTACCCAAATTGTCCTCGTGTGTCCCATGCTACACATTATGATCCTGTGGCAACAGCTGCAGCAGGAACAGCACAGGGCAGGGCCACAAAGCCCCCTACCAATGCCAAGGCACAGAGTGACTCAGAGGAGGAACAACCTGAGCCTGCCCCAGTAGGCAGAAGGAGGCGTGCCCAGTATGCCCTGGCCTTGTCAAAGAGGCAATGCATAGCACATACACTGACACAGGAGGGACCCAGGGAATAACACCTCTCTCTGACTCTCACAAACAGTAAAAGGGATGCCAAACATTACACTACCTATGCTTAACCATGTGTAGGGAGTGTACTATGTGCAGCTGACATAGGCAGCCCTGCAGCACCACCCTCAGTACTGGGACACCCACAAGGTAAGTGACTCACGCATACCAGTCAGGGGGGTTCACATACCCAACAACAGTCACAGCCAGCAGGACAGGTGTAGACAAACACAAACAAAGGCTGTACTATGGCCTCTGAGTGATGCCTATGGGTAACCTCCTTCCCAAGCCTACACAGGCAGACCACAGCAGGTCAGGCAGTGGGATGTTAGTTCTGAAGGGTATGAAGTCAGAAACTAATATTTAGGTAAATCAAAACTAAGATCTGTAGTACACTGGTATGCCTCTAGTCAGCATGATAAGTAAGAATACAGAATGAAATGGAATACCTGACATACCATTACAGTCATAGCAAATGTGTACAAGTGTCAGGTGTGCCCCTCCTACATAGTAAAGTAATAACAGTTAGGTGTGCCCCCCATTCCTGTGTAGAAATGTAGAAATAGTTAGCTGTGCCCCCCATCCTATGTAGAAATGCAGTAACAGTCAGGTGTTCCCCCCCAATCCTATGTAGAAAAGTATTAACACTCAATGCCAAATGATCGACGGATACCCTGCTGAAACAGTATGCTACCTGTAGGTGTACAACACAAAGGTCAGCACTGCAGTACAAACTACCTGGACTCGATCCACATATTCAATACAGATGGGCATACTGGGCATGCTCACACACTTAGAGAAAGGAAAGCAATGTCAGTCAATAACATACTGAAAGGTCATAGTGGGCATGCTCACACACACAAACACATGAAGGCCATGTCTTCAAACACCAGTGGAGCAGACATATCTGGCAGTAGCAGATGTTAGTGCAGACACTCCTCATTATGCACCACACATGCTTTGCACACACAGTGGACAGGAATACAGACATATATCTAAGGACAACACACTATAATAAGCTAGAGGTAGACATACATAGATGTGTGGAAATGGGTGACTGTGACAAGGAGCCATCCAGGCCTGTCCCACTCAGCACACAGCCGAAGGGCCACAACCACATGAGGTTCAGATGTCACTCACTGTAGATACTAGCCACTGGTATCTTTCAGCATTACAGACTATGTGGAGCATGTGCTAGCTGTGCAACATGACTGTACACGGAAGTAGTCATCTAGCAGCTATATACACATCCCTGTGAAATATGACCCTGTGTGCCTGCATGTGGTGTGTCAACCTCTAGATGAATTAGTTATGGCCCATGCACATACACTGCCCTCCTCATAGCCCTACTATGACAAGCCTGCTGAGGTCATTAACTGTGAAATACACCTGTGGGAGAGTTGTTGCCCAGTAATCTCTTTGGCGCATCCCATAACTGCATACTGCTGTAGTGTGATAAACTATTTAGGTAGGAGTTTCAATCTCAGACATGGTGACTGTGTGTGTATATTTGTGTATGTGTGTCTGTCTGTCTCTGTCTGTGTACAGAGCAATGCTTTTTAGGGTAGTCACACTCCTTACAACTCAAATGCTCTACTTTGGTAAGGCTGCTGATGTCATCCATCTAGAAATACATCTTTGGGAAGGTTGTAGCCCAGTAATCTCTGTAGCATGTGCCATAACTGTGTACTGCTGTAGTGTGATAAAATAGGTAGGAGTTCTAATCCCAGACTTGGCTAGTGTGTGTGTGTCTGTCCAACTTTGTCTGCATAGAGAGCAATGCTTAGTGTGTATGGGTCTGTCCGACTCTGTCTGCATAGAGAGCAATACTTTTTAGGGTAGTCACACTCCCTACAATACAAATGCTGTACTTTGGCAAGGCTGCTGATGTCATCCACCTAGAAATACACTGGGAAGGTTGTAGCCCAGTAATCTCCATAGCTTGTCCTATAACTGTGTACTGCTGCAGTGTGATAAAATAGTTAGGTAGGAGTTCTACTTCCAGACTTGGCAAGTGTGTGTGTGTGTGTGTGTGTGTGTCTGTCTGACTCTGTCTGTGTAGAGAGCAATGCTTTTTAGAGTAGTCACACTGACTGCAATTAAAATGCTCTACTTTGGAAAGGCTGCTGATGTCATCCACCTAGAAATATACTTCTGGGAAGGTTGTAGCCCAGTAATCTCCTTAGCACATCCTATAACTGTGTACTGCTGTAGTGTGATAGAATAGTTAGGTAGGAGTTCTAATCCCAGACTTGGCAATTTTGTGTGTGTGTGTGTGTGTGTGTGTGTGTGTGTGTGTGTGTGTGTGTGTGTGTGTGTGTGTGTGTGTGTGTAGAGCAATGCATTTTAGACTAGTCACACTCATTACAATTCAAATGCCCTATTTTGGCAATCCTGATGATGTCATTCACTGTGAAATACACCTTTGAGGAAGGGGCACTCCAGTAATCTCCGTGGTGTGTCCTATAACAGTATCATGCTGTAGTGTGATATAGAACTCTGGTAGGGTTTATATCCCCACACATGGCAGTTATGGATGTTTTGTGTGTGTTTCCATGTTTGTGTAGGGAGCAATGCATTTTAGGCTAGTCACACTCACTACAAATCAAATGCTCTACTTTGGCAATCCTGCTGATGTCATTCACTGTGAAATACACCTTTGTGGAAGGGGCACTTAATAATCTCTGTGGCGTGTCCTGTAATGGCATAGTGTTATAGTGTAATATACTAGTTAGGTAGGAGTTCTAATCCCAGACATGACAGGTGTGTGTGTGTGTGTGTGTGTGTGTGTGTGTGTGTGTGTGTGTGTGTGTGTGTCTGTGTTTGTCATTCATAACCTGTGTGGTGGTGGTTGTGAGTGTGTAACAACTGGACTCAATGTGGAGTGGGTTTTGCAAACTTCTTATATGGTAGGCCAAGTATATATCATAATGTCCACCGTGCAGGGATAACTGATGTGAAATAGTCAAGAGGCTGGGGTGCAAATCCATACCCCTAAATGTGACATCAATGTCAGCCGAAGAATGTTAGCAACCCTTGTATTACCCATGGTACACTCTCAACCCATATCTCATACACGCACACACTTGAAAAAGCAGCAGCCACTATGTTGGTAGTACTCTGCATATTGCCCACTGATAGTAACCATGATGTGATTGCAGTGGGCTACAGAGAGCATGGCATCCTGTCCATCAGTCCAGTAGGTATGTAAATGCTGACAGTGCACCTCCCCCATGTTCCCTACTGGACACATGCAACACCTGTGCTGCCATCAAATGTGACCCACAAAGGACATAACATGCCTGAAACACAAGCCCTGTATGGACAGATGCCACTGATACCAGGGAATACCAGTATCATGCTTCCAATGTAGGTGCAGAGCCAACCTGCTGTCCATGAACAGTTCCTGCCACATGAGGTCAGGACTGGCACATCTGATGATAATGATTTGTGTACACAACGTGGGCCAGACACCCCAGGTACAGTTCTACATGTCACTGTACATGCATGTGTGAGGTGTGCACATCCCAGACACTGTCCATATCATGGACTATGGAACACATACATGGCAAGCAATGCACAGCATTGGCCACATGCAATAGTCACCCAGGTGACTGGATGGTGAATACAATACCCACCTGTGTGGGCAACTCCAAACACTACACCCTTGAGCCACAGTGCAGACCATTGTCATGTGGCCTAATGCCAAAGTATACCCATCACAAAGCCTTGTATAGCCGTCTGGCACTGTCAACCACAACACACCCGTGAAGCAGTGCACACATGCATGTTAGTACTGGCACCTGTGTCTGTGTGTGGTGTATGATGTATATGACCACATTCACACTCATTACAACCCCCATTGGCATACTGAAGCATGTTGTCTGATGTCAGACACCTTCACATACCCTTTGCACATATAACCTCCGTATGACCCCTGTGGTGCATGTGATACCAGCACAGTACTGTGTTGTGGCAATCCCACCAGTGATGAGTTGTATTCCTGGCCCTGCCAAGTGTGGCAATGTGTGTGCGTCCCTGTGAGAGTGTGACTGTGTTGACGCTGACACCTGTTCATGTGGGCAGGCACGGGTACTACACCTACCACATAGCTACCATATCCCTGTTGCAGATGTCACTTACCATCACATATACGTTCTGAGGGCTCCCCAACATGTAACCTATGTGGCACATCCAATAACTGCATGGACATGTGATAGCACTGCATAGTCGTTGGGGGTTTGATAACCTGTACTGGTAGGTGTATAACATAAACATGGGTATATTTTGCTCAACCACCCCTCCCTGGCTTTTTTGTGCCTCTGTCTGGCTCTTTTACTCCCTGTCTGGTGGATGTGGAGACTTACACCTGCTTTGCTTAGGCAGCAGCATGTATATTTTAAATGATGCTCAAGATCAGCTGATGGTCTCTGCACGAATTGCAACCCTCCTCTAGCTGATTGCATGTGGAACAGCTGTAGTAACATTCCCATAGCTGATTGCATGGAAACACACACCAATATCTAGGAACATCATGTTGGTGTTGGGCCTTTCATGCACTGTGAGCAGGAACTCGATCGTTTGTTTGGCCAACAGCATCTCAGATGGATTGGGGTTTACCTCCGACAACATACACTGTGGAAACAGGCCAACACACAGGAGGGGGCTGTGCTTGACCTGACTACAGACTGTAAGTGCTGCTATACTGTATTTGGAGTAATGGTGGTTTAACAGAGTGTGTGTGGATATGGCTGTCATACATGTTTACATACCTGCCATGTAAGTGCTGTTAATGAGGGAACACCCATCTGTAGGGCCATCTGCAGACTGGCCAGTGTGTGGTGCCTTTTGTTTCAGGTGTTATCCACAGAGCGCTTATCTGTGAACTGCAGAAGGTAGTGTGAGGATTGCAGTCTGTAGATGGTGACAGCCATGAGAGTTACTGACTTCATAACCTTCATAGGAGAGATGGTGCACCAGACCCTGTTACAATAGTAAATGTATGAGGTTATCACAGCAACACATCAATATTGACCCTGTGTATGTGCCTCCAGCCACAACCCTGACAACTTTTGTACATATTTCATGCAGTAAGGGGTGGATATGCACTGTACACCATAATTAGTGGCATCATATTTGATAACAAGCCAGTGAGATATCAGACTGCTACACATGTAATGTATAGTAGGGGTTATATTTGATGACATAACCTGGACATTCTGTTGTTGTATGTACAGTACTGAGGTCTGTGTACTTATGGTGTCAGCAGTGTGTGTATTGTACCTTGGCCTGTGTACAGACTGTGTAAAGACTGTGGTAGATGCCATTGTTCTTGGTTCTGTTCTATCTTGATGTTACATGCTGCTCCACTGTATGTTACCCTATCAGCTTACATGTTTGTAGGCCATACACCACATGTCCCATACCATAGACAGGTAGAGGACCACACTGTGTAGCGGCCCAGTATATGTAGGGTTAGGGTGTGGGTGGCACATATGAGGTTGGTGTTGGACAGATAGTCCATATACTGTAATAATACGCTAGCATGTCATATGTAGCTGTGGCTGTGCTCACATTGGTTGTGGTGAAGCACTTGCACACAGGTATATGTTACTATGTACTGTGGCATGCCTGTAGAGCCTGCTATCTATGTGCAGGTACATGTGCATTCCCCCATAGGAAATGTAGGCCAGTGTTGAGCCAGTCTGCCTGTAGCCTGCACAGTGCTTTGTTACATACCTAGCAGCTTAGTGTACTTACCCAGTGAGATATAATGTTCAGTTACTTGCCAGATGTACTGCTGCTGGGCCACCATAAAAGTCATGTAAGTCAGACAGAGCAGTGGGATGCTGTACAGATGTATGTCAATATCTAGTGGGTGGTATGTGGCCATGGCACCTTCTTACCAGTGGTTATTATGTGGCAGGACAGACAGGGATGTGTGAATTCATAACCTATGGACGCAAATGTATACCAGTAGTTACGTGTTATACCTATCTACATGGCTGTTGACATCCACATTGTCAGGAGTGGTTCACATGTCTTGCACTAAGGGGTTATATGTATATCTCTGGACTGTCCAGAGTGTGTCAGACTGTCCACATATATTGGCCATTATCTCTGCTGTAGTTCACAGGAGCATTACGTGCTAGCAGTGGTACTGTACTATGATTTCCTTGGGATGTCTGTCAGTAGCCAATGGTGCACATGTTAAAAGCAGATGTGACCTCCCACACACACCATGTCTGTGAAGAGAATCCCTATTACAGTAGCATTACTTTATAAGTATACCTGCTATACATACCTGACATCCCCTTGCACTACGAAGTTGGGACTACAGGGGCTGAGGTAGGGCTACACTCCATGTTCAGGACATAGGTGATGATATATGTACATATACTTATCCAGATATCTATATAGACATACAGATATACATATCAAGATACAGAGATGGATATGTATATGTACATAGATATACAAATAAACACCCAGATATTTACATATACAGTGCAATATATGTCTACACATATACAGATAGAGATACATATGCACATATACGTATGGATATCTACATATATTTTGACAGTAGTAGTAGTAGTAGGTATATCAGAATAGATATGTATGCACATATAGTTGATATCTACATATATACCAACATAACTAGGCATATCTGTACACATAGGATGTGCATACATATATAGCTATATATACATATATGTATATGGGAGTGCTACAGAATCCTGTAAGCCCAAAGTCCTGAAGACCATCAAGGGTGAGCTGCCTTAAGTTATATGGATGTACATTACCATACAATCCACCTTGGTTAAATGCAGGCCTACTGCCACCTGCCATACAGACTGTTCTGTTTGTCAGTGTGCTTGTGATGGTGTCAGTTGTGCTTTGTTATGTAACAGTTACATCCCAGTGTGTCATCTGAGGTCTTTAGCCCCTAGGGATTGTCTACAGAGTGTAGATAGAGACTGCAGAACTATACAGCTGCATTACTTACCACTGATTGTTTGGTATCCTCTGGCCCAGTTTGTCTTTACTATTGTACTACTTGATGGCCTTGGCCTGGACAGCAACATTTGTTAATTTTTCCAGACTACTGTATTAGTATAACTGTTTCACAGTTGCATTACTCAGTGTATATGAAAGTCCGTGTCTAAACAGCTATATGACATGGCATATACAACTGTAATAGTACACAAATAAAGCTTTCCCATTTATGCACACCTGTGTGTGGTGTTATATCCTTTGATATCTCTGTGGGTATATGTTGCAGACAATGAATGTCATTTGTATGGGTGGCTCATACAGTCTCCAGTTGGTAAGGTGGTAACTGTAGGAATAGTGGCTGTTCCATATTGTGTGCACATACTACATATGTAACTTACTGTACACATCTCTGCATGTGTATGTGTAGTTACATATCTCTCTCTCTCTCTATATATATATATATATATATATATATATATATATATATGTATATCTGTATCTGCATATATGTGTCTGTGTATATGTATCCTAGGGATGCCCATGTTTTGTCTGGTCCTCGTTATGGGATCTGCAACACTTGGAAGTGTATTGCAGGGGAGACGTGTTTGGCTGTGGAGGGGTATACATATTCATACAAGACATATATTGTTTGGGGCCTCTCAACCTTTTTAAAGTTGCATGTGGACATATATGTTTTATTTCCCCATTATCTATAGATGTATGTCTGTATATATATATATATATATATATATATATATATATATATATATATATATAATATATAGATATTATATATCTGCTGACATATATATAACCTGCTGTATATATTTAGACATATAGATGTAGACACACATAGCTATAGATGTAGGCATTTGCATGTATATATGTTCATATATATTTCTATATCTGTATATATTTATATATGCATATATATATATATTTATATATACATATATAGATATGTTGTATCTAGATATTAATATATTTACACACACACATCTAAATGTTGGAATGCATTTTCTGTACTGTTGAATGACTGAGCTGGATGATATGTATTTGAAAACAACAGAGTTATGTATATTTGACATGGCTTAGTGGTAAATCACTTTGGCTATGGTATGAAGGGTTTTGGGTTCGAGCCTTGCAGAGACTGTTTATTTTGTTGCTGGGCAGAACATGGGCCGTTGGATACAGAGTGATTAAGGCACTTTAAAGCAGTTGTAAGCAAGTTTGTGTGGGTTTGCGCGGAGGTAAGCACTGCTTACTTCCAGTTACAGTTTCTTATACTCAGCTTCTAAATTACTTACCCTGTGTAGGCATTGCTTACCCCCATGCAAACAAGCTTAAACCCACTTACTGCTGCTTAAAAGTGCTTACTCCAACTTACCCCTGCTAATTTCTTGAAAAGAAAGAAAAAGGGGTTGATAGGAAAGTGGTGAAAAAAGGGACACAAAGAGGGAAAGACAATAGGGAAAATAGCCAGGGATGTGCAGGAAGGGTGTAGGGAAGGTCCATAGCTGCCCATTTCTTCTACAGCAACAGCTGTACATATACACTGAATTTGGAGGTAGATTTGGACACTCAAACCCCTGGGAGTGGGTGAGGACAACAAAAATAAGTTGCGATGCCAAATAAACTGGATTACATGTGTCCAGCAGACACATGTGCAAAATGGACAGCTATGTATGGGGCAAGATTTTTTTGTGGGAGCAGATTGCCCTTTTTTAATTTCAGGTGAGAGTGGGATGTTGGGGAGGGGTAGTAGGCATACTTGGGGAGGTAGGTTGGGTAGGTCAACAGACAAGACAAACAAGATGCATACAGGGGCAGTAGATAACACATGTGGGTGGTAAACACCTTGATGGGGAGGAGTGTTGGGAAATCAGAAGCCCACAAGCCCCCTAGTGGAAACAGTGGGACTGAGGTCCCCACCCATGGGCAGTCACCACTGCACCTTCACAGCTCTGAAGGTGGCTGTGCTTGGGGCTGATAGTTGCAGAGCCAGGCTGACTCTCTAATCATGGCACATGGCCCTCGAGCTGGCATAGCAGGTCACCAATCTGCTGGTTGATCTCTCTATGGACCATGACCCCGATCTGGCGATGGGTGACAGATGCCTGTCCACGCTCACTCCCAGGGGGTGGCTAGCCCCATCCCCTGAGATGATACCATCCAAAGGTGGTGCAGGACCAATGGACAGGGAGGTCCCGGGTAGGGGCCTAGACATGCTGGTGACTGGTGCTATGGCCAGCTGAGGTGGGACAGGTGGGTCTACTGGGACCGACCTTCCCCAGCATGCTATAGTGTTTAGATTTCATCATATGTGGGTTAGTAATAGTCAACATATTCCAGGGTTAGGTATAACAGCATGCATAGATATTCCCAATAAACAGACACCAGATACGGAACAGTTGCATAGCAAACAGAACATATGCATATATGGGACCACAGTGGTAATAAGAGTAGCATGCAGGTACATTGAAGGCACCATGCCACCAATGTTGGAATAATTCAATATAGCACATGCATGGGAACCATTAAAATATTTATCAAACAATTGGACATTATCAGAACATAGGTGTCATTACATGCCAGTTGGGGTGGGTATGTTGATTATTGTTGGAGATATGGTGGGGGGGGAGAAAGATGTCAATTAACAAATAGTATATTCCTGTAGTCCACATTACTTTCCTAGTCAGTGCTGTTATCTGTACCTTACAAGTCTTATTACACTACCCTATAGCCATAGTTTGGACAGTGATATGGCTGTCATCATCATTACACATGAACCGGTTTTACCTGCAGTATACACCTCTTATCTGGCATACCTGTGGAGGGAAAGTTTGTTAACACTAACTGTTTCTACACATGCTCCCAGATTCCAGGTTGATGTTGTGCACATAGCTATCCAACTCTTTCTGCACAGACTCTGGCCATGTGTTGACCACATGCTGGTGTGCCGGGACATATCTGGAATATTGCCCTCTTCCACCTTTAGTGACCTGACACACACACATACATGATTTCCTACACAGTTATATCATGTAACACAGTGTGGGTGACAGTGACCATTGATACTTTATTATTAATAGAAACTGCAACACTCACAATTCCCTACAATACCAGAGTGAACAGTACCAGTACAGGTTATAATGGTCTGCATTACTCAGCACAGTGTTCGTATCCGACGTACCTGTGGGAGCAATGTTTGTTAGCAGTACCTCACTGTTGTCACACAAAGTTCCGGATTACACACTAGTATTATGCACATACATCTCACTCTGTTACCGTACACACTCTGGTCACAGCTCGACAACATGGGAGCGTAGATAGGACATACTTGTAATATTACTCCCCTAACAGTTTCGTCGGTTGCTACAGTGACAGGTGTGTTCTCATAGATGTTCGAAAATCACTTGTATACCCTGTTTGCTGGCTAAACATCTGGGATCATCCCACAGATTTACCAGGGCAACAGGGGGACAGGCATCAGATATGGGCCCATATACTGGACATTCTGGCCTCATATTTACAGTTGTGGGGTATGATTTTGTATGCAGCCTAATTCCACTCCCAGGATTCAGAGCATGGCTGTGTCTGCTACAACTTAAACACTGTCCATCACAGTTGTGTCTGCTATATAGATATTGCTGTATATCTCCTATCTGCTTTCTGTCTTATTAATCCCCTGAGATTTTGCATTCTGACCTTGTATTACAACACTCTTATACAGATTTCCTAGACAGTTATATATTGTAGGACAGTGTGGGTGACAGTGAAGTGTAATACCTCATTATTCAGAGCAACTGCATCAGTCGCAATGCCATACAATACCACTGTGAACAGTACCAGTACTGGGTATCATTCTTGTATTTCTGGGCACAGTGTTGGTATCTGACAGACCTGTGGGAGGAATGTTTATTAACACTACCTGAATGTTCCCACACACAGTACCAGATTCCACATTACTATTATGCACATACATCTTACTCTGTTACTGCACACACTCTGTCCACAGCTTGACAAGTTGGGGTGTAAATGGGACATACATAGCTTCGTAGTCACATAAGGTATTGGGGAGTTGCTAGTGTTCCAGCTTTGTTCTCATAGATGTGTCAATCAGTTGTATTTCCTGTTTGCTGCCTATACGTCTGGGACCATCCCACTAATTTCCCAGAGGGACAGGTTGATAGGCAATAGATATGGGCCACTTTATTGGACATTCTGGACATATCTGTACAGTTGTAGGGTATGATTCTGTATGCAGACTACTACCACTGGCAGGATTCGAACTGTGGCTGTGTGTGCTAAAAAACGACAGTTCACATCTCACTTGTATGTGCTATTCACTTTTTGTTGTCTGCATATTCCCTGTTTACTATCTATGTGTCTCTCAGTTGTACTAAATGACCTCTGGGGATTACACCTGTCATATACAGGAATTCCTACACATTCAATTTATGGTGCACGGTGTGGGGTAACAGTGCTTAATACAACAGTACTATTACATGATTGCAAATCTACATTACCATATGATACCAGAATATACACATGCAGTCCAGCAGTTAGACCTGTTTTGTTAGGCTATTACACTTTTATTGACATACAAACAATATGAGACTCTTTCTGTCATATTCTCTAGTGTATGCAGTACTTGCCTTGAACAAGGCAATTAATTTACTACTACTTTTAGTTTTATTTCCTATGACAGTACATGCATGGGTATTACTGACCTGCCTCACATCCGAACCTCGCTAGATGACTGATGTGGGCCTCCTGGTTCGTGGTCCGCTCCACTGCAGATGTGGAAGACATAAGAGGAATATTTAGCCATACTTATCCATGATATACCTGAGCTGGCAATTATTACACACATACTGGGGTGATACACATGACTGGAACATCCCCTGCTGCTCTAGCCTCTTGGAGCCACTCCTCCAAGAGGTCCCCCTTACACCGCTTCAGGTCGGCATAGTGGTGCCTGACCTGCTCACCAGTTCGGGGTATGCCAGTGGCACTGGTGAGGACACAATCAAAAAAGTCCCAGACCTCCGCATTATATTGGGAGCCTTGGTACTGGCCCTACGGCAGTCTCTGATCATGGTCTTTGACAAGGAATCCTGCCATGATCTTGGACTCCTGGATGCACCAGCGCTGCGCCCAAAAGCACACACCTTCTACCCTTACTGCAATAGTGCCTGCAAGGGTAAGCTACAACCAGTTATGAGATGTATTCCCACCTCTTGGGTTTAAGTAGGGCTGATTTCCCGCACTTTTCTGTGATTGGCCAGTTTTGAGAAGACTAAGCTATGGGCATACCTGCTTACCTAAGGTTGGCATTGTTTAAATACCACTGGGCACAATGAGTTAGCTGGCCTATACATTGCTTACATCTCCTAAGCTGGCCTGTGCAATGCTTAACATTGCTTACATTAGACTTTGCATTATAATTCCTTTTTGGCATTTAGTTATTATTAATTACACCTTATATGTATGCCTGATATCCATGATTAATGTGTGCATACACTCTGTGGGGTCCTTGTGTTTTATTGGGGACTTCAACACTCTATTGTAATTACACCTCACTTCTGGGCTTACTGCTGTACTCCAGTTCACATATTTATGTTATGTAGTGGGTTATGGAACTTGTTTGCTGATGCCTCATTATTCTGTACTTCTGTGATGGCTTGGTGGTTAACTACTGTGACTATAGTGTATAGGGTCCTGAGTTTGAGACCTGCATGGCTGTTTATGTTGTTGATGGGCAGAACAAGGGCTGTTGGATACAGAGTGATTAAGGCACTTTTGAGGATTTGTAAGTAAGTTTGCGCAATGGTAAACACTGCTAACCTGCCATTACATCTGCTTACAGAGTTAACTTCTGAATTGCTTAACCAGTGTAGGCATTGCTTACCACCGCGCAAATGGGGTTAAACTCACTTAAATATGCTTACCACTGCTTATTGGTTCTTAAACCTGCTTACTAGTTCTTTATTCATTATGACACTGACACCTCACATGTGCATTTACTGCAGTACCCCAGTTCATAAAAATATGTTATTTAGTGAGTTTTGCAACATAAATGTTGATCATAATGTGCTTTGCCATGGAAAATGGAATGTGTTGCAGTGGGACTTGAACCGGGAATGCCTGCTCGTAAAGTGAATTCTCTGCTCACTACACTATTGCTATGCTGCTTCATTTGCATGTATCTTCCTTGTTATCCTCTGCAGCTATTTAAGCTGCATTAACCGTATCTAAGTGATGGGCACACCCGAGCACCTATGGTTAGCTTTAATGGGATTTAAAAAAAAAAAAAAACTGTTTGTTCATTTTATTTATGTAAACTGTTGCTGTTGTACACAAGGGGGACTGTTGGTGGGGATATGCGGACACCTATAAGCGGTCTCGCTCATTTCTTACCCCTTTCTGCTGTTCTTCATTGTGGGGGTGTGTATATTCTGAGAGTTTTGCTCTCAGACACGCCCCCTGCACTCTTACACGCTCCATGTAAGACTAGGTGCTCAGGCAGCGCTCCTCATTACTATGCATGGTGCACTGCCGTCCTGCTCCTAAACAGCCACCTCTGTGCAGGACTAAGCTAGTCCTCCACAGAGGGATAGTAAATCCGGGGAATTGTTTTTCATTCTCTCAATAGGCTGTGTTAACTTCCCAAATTCCTGCTGAACAGGTTAAAGTTATTGACAGAGGTTTTTATGAATGGAGTATTCAGTGTATGTTTTTTACTGTAGCTCTGAGATGATTTGTTTGTCTATGCATATAAATATACATATATCTCTATCTGTTTATCTGTTCTGTTTGTCTATCTATATGTTTGTGCTTGCATGTGTGAGCATGTGTATACACACACACACACACACACACACATATATATATATATATATATATATATATATATATGGGTCCCTATCGGATTACCAAAGTTTCAAAACTTGAACATTATATGGCCAAGACCGCATGATTGAAGTTTTAAAACTTCAAAACTAAAATAAAAAAAAATGTTTTTTTTAGGTTTTTGCAGGGGGGGAGATAAACCCCCCTGCACCCCCCACACCCCCTGATAATTAAATATACCAACTCCAAAATCACACTACAGTGAGGAAAACAGTACATTTCCTGTTCTGTGCTGTACGGTGATCTCCATTCAAAATGTTAGAAGTTTCAAAACTTTAATCGTATGGTTTCTGACATATGATGTTCAAAGTTTTAAAACTTTGGTAATCCAATAGGGAACCACACACACACACACACACACACACACACACACACACACATAAATATATATATATCTATATATATATATATATATATATATATATATATATATATATATATATATATATATATATATATATATATATATATACATATATCAGGTCTATATCAGTTTATTAAAAACTTTCTTTGTCAAATGCCTTTTCATCGAACCCTATTCATCGAATCACTTTTTAGTGAATCATTAAATCAGAGAAATTTTTTCCCGGGGGAAAGGAGACAGGTGGCCATTGTTACACATTTGCCCCTTTTCCCAATGTAGTGTGATCTTGGAGTTGGCTGTGTCAGTTAGAAAATAATTATTTTGCAGGCAGTGAATAAAATTCAGCTAATTAGTGGGAGAAGCTGAGAAATAGCATTCCTCATTTAATTTCAACATTCCTCATTTAATTTCAAGTATTTAGTGTCATCTTTATTTAGCTGTAGTGGTGCATAACTTTCTGTTCTCTGCTTGACTGTTGCTGATCCCTGTCTGCATTGATCTACTGCTGATCTCTGTCTACATTTGATTTTGGATTGGAGTTACTCATTTAAGGTCCATGGCTTTTGAGTTGCCTGCCTCTGCCATAATTCTGACTTTTTACCCTCTTCCCAGTCTCATCTCATCAGCTCACTCTATTGAGCACTAACAGATCAACAGGGAAGCCCCCTCATTCAGTCTCTTAAAGTTGAGTGATCTTGTTTCCTACCTTCCCACTTACTAAAAAATCCACTTTGTTTACCTTATTCCTACTTGATTTTGCTTTTTTGCCTCCTTTTCTTAAAGTGCCCAGTTGCAGTTAATCTGCTGCATTTATTACTGCTTGTTATTAGCCTGATTACGTTGTAACCGTTGTTCTAACCCTCTTAATTCTGATGTAAGCACTTGGGTTCCAAACTAGTTATCTTACATAAGGAAGGTTTGTGGTCTGCACTCTTATGGCAGGAGAGGTAGCATACATCTTTTTCAGTTGGGAATTGCTGATTGAAGGGTTATTGTGTCTGTTGTTCTAAAAGTGTCTTTGTTCTGGTTTAAGCACTCAGGCTCCAAACCAGTTGGTTTACATTAGGAAGGTTTGTGCTCCACACTCTTGTGGGAGGAGAGGGAAACCTCCACCCTTCTGAGCTGGGAATTGCACTGAATGCTTATTGTTCCTGTTGTTCTAAGTGTCTCTGTTCTGGTTTAGGCACTTGGGCTCCAAACCAGTTGTTTTACATTAGGAAGGTTTGTGGTCTACACTCTTGTGGCAGGAGAGGCTAGTCCATGCCCTTCTGAACTGGGAATTGCTGGTGTTAAGTCTTATTGTGCTTTTATTTGATTGGCTAGAGGGTTAGCTTGTTTAAAATTTGAATATCTGTGCCTGAAGTATTTGACTATGTTTGGAAATACAATTCTTAAGAAAAAGAATGTTGCTGGTTTCTGCTAAACTGTACAAAAGGTAAGACATACATTACCATATCCACTGTTTCAGTGCTTGTTTTTGCTGCATTATTTGAGTGTTTCTGTGTTGAATATCTACACTTTTTGACATTTTTTACCGTCTTTAATTAGAAATACCTTGGTTATACTTCAGTGAGAGTAGAGGGGATCTGATTCATTTTCTGGTCCATGATTTTCAAGTTTAAGAACTGCACAACACTTGGCTGATAACTTATGTGCAAGTTAATAAGTTCATAGGTGTTTACTACACTAACAACCACAAGGGCCTTTTTAAGCCTAGGCATGCATCCCAAATCTCTGACAAGTTCTGGTACTCTTGATAAGTGTAAGCAGAGTCTTGGGAGATAAAACATTTACAAGCAGGGGCCTGGGAGATAAACTATTTACAGGCTGTCTGTGTCTGTTAGAGACATAGGTGCCAAACCATGGATGAATTTCCTTCTCTGACAAGTTCTGATACCCTTGATAAATGTAAGCATGGGCCTGGGAGATTAACCATTTACAGGTTACCTGTTTGCATTAGAGACATAGGTGTCAAACCAGGGATGAAGTTTCATTTTCCCATCCAGTTGTCCAAGTTGCACTTGAACTGGGTTAGGGAGGAACTCTGCTTCACATGGATGGGGAGCCTGTTCCATAGATGGGGTAGTCTCTGGGATACATACCTATCTCTCCAGCAGTTCCTATTTATATCACAGGCAAGGTTTAAGTCTTTCAAATGGGTAATTCTGGTTTTGTTTGTTTATTTTGTGGATATGCAGGAGGTTCATCAGAATGGGGTCTGACAATGCCCTGTATGCCAGGCATAGATTTCCCCTCAAAAGCCTGAATACAGGGATAAGGCCTTGAGGCAGTCTGCATAGGACATTTTACATATGCCCTGTATTGTTTTAGTGAGGAACCTCTGTGGACATTCCAATTATTGGATATACCTGGTTAGGTACATATCAAAGGGGGCATTGTACTCAGTGATAGGTCTGATGAATACCAAATACAGTGAAACAATGACTTCTTTGGACTTAGATGCCATACCTTTGTTTATAAGTTGCGCAACATAGAAGACTTACACTGCCATATCCACTATTTCTGCACTTGCATTTCAAATTGTTTTGTCAAATTTTATCAAATCTGCATATATTGAGCATTTCTGTGCTGAATATTTGCATTTTATGACCTTATGAAGGTTTTTAGTTAGAACCGCTACTCTCCGTGCAGTGGTGCCTAGCAGTGATTTGTATAAATGCCGATATCTTGCAGCATAATTCCCCCTTGTAATCTGTGTAGACACTGATCTCTCTTAGTGTAAGTTTCCTTTATAATACCCTTACTGTCTAGCAGAACATCTAGTTTGTGAATAGTTGAGCATTACTCATCAAGTTCCTTGTATTTTTTAACTATTCAGTATTTAAATTTCCCTCACTCCTCCCTAGCAGATCAGTAGTCATGGATATGCACTTCTTGACACTCTGTGCGGCCAGTCTGTTTGACATGGGTATTCTGTGGCATTCTAGCAATTGATTCTTGTACACTGACAACCCACGTATTCTTAATAAAACAGGTAAAGTATGTGAGAGGTATAAATACACTTTAATGCTGGAGGCAAAACCCTTTCATGCAACCAAAACTAATCCTATAGAGGTTGTCAGTACCACTTGCAGGGTAAAGACCCTACCCCTAAAACTATTTATATTGAAACAATTACACGTAATTTTGTAAAACACTAAGACCTCCTGCACAGCAAAGTCAAAAAAAGGGTTCTCAGCCATCACATAACACTCTCTTAAAACACCATCCACAGCTACACATAGTAACACTGTATGCAGTGTCTCTACTGCTAAGCTCTTAAGGCAAATCAGCACACAGCCAAATGTCCTGGTCATTGGTGATTCTATAGTGAGGCACACTGATGTCCCCCTCACCAGACTGAATAAGGGAAAAGTCATGGTTATTTGCTTTCCAGGGCTAGGATCTGTCAAGTCACACAGGTACTCAGGTAACTGAACCACAGGTGCCAGTATGACTCAGTCATAGTCCATGTGGGTGCTAATGACGTGAGACATACCTCCCTTAACTATATGAAGTGAGACATGACTGACCTCACTGATTATGTGTTTCAGGTAGGTATGAGTCTGGCACTGAGCAGCATGCTACCTTTTCCAAAGATGATATTACGTTACCAACAGAAAATTACTGATTTTAGCAATAGGCTTGGCTTCTAGTGTCATTCCAAGAGGGTACAATATTTGATGCCCTAGGAGGTCATTGTTGACAAACCACACTACTTTGCCAGTGATGTACTGAACTTATCAGCTCTAGGCCTTTGGACTTGTGAATGAATATCTGAAGGTAGTACTGCTCAGTACTAAAAGTCTTAACAAGGAACTCCACTCCCTGCAACCCCTCTTCTCTGTGGAGAGTGTAGATATCCGTGTAGTACCAGAGACATGTTTTAAAGTTGCTGAGAGTATCCCAGTAGTGCAAGGTTATAATGCCTTTCACACCTTTAGACTAGCTACTGCACAGGAGAGAACTGAAGGTGGAGGAGTCTCAGTCTATCTTAAAAACAACCTCACATCCAGACTAGCTAAGTGTATGATCCACTGGAACTCATACGTATGCAATTCACAGTAAACATGTTCTCATATCATATTGGTACAACTTATATGTTCCCCCTCCATGTCCCAGGAAACCCTTACTACTTTATCTAAATGTACTAGAGTCCCTCACCATTCAACCCAATATCATCTTCATGGGGGATCTCAACTACTTCTCTATAGATTGAGAATCCTATACCACTTTTAGTAGACCAGCTCAGTGATTCCTAAACTTCATTAATACTAATATCCTGGAGCAGTTGGTCCATCCATGGGTACAAACATCCTTGACCTTGTACTCATGAACATGGGGTAGCAATGTTTCTCACCCAGTGTAATGTCCTCACTCATCTGATCTGACTATAAGGCAATATTGCTGAAATAAAAATTAAATCCTGAGAGCAACTGAAACCAAAACCTTTAGCAACTCTTCCATGACTAACCTCTCTCTACTTAGCTAAATTTCAAGCACCCCCAAACCCAGTAAACACAATAGCATATGCTGAGCTATTTACAAAACTCCTGCACAGTCATACTGATAGCTGTAGCGAGTGAGCTGTACCCATTTATATTAAGAATAAGACAAATTAAAAAGACAAGCCACCCTGGTGGAATCATAATATCAATTGGTTATACAACAAAAGAAACAAAATCTTGGTGAAGTGTAGGAGGAACAAAGCCCAATATATTAAAAGCCCCTCTGACAAATTTAAACAGGCAGCTAAGAGGGTTAATTAATACTTCAAAGGCAAAATTTGAAGGAAAAAATAGCTTTTCAGGCAAAGGACAGCCATAAAGTGTTCTAGAGCTATGCTTATAACCTCAAGGGAAATATCAGCAATGTGCAGAAGTTATTGTAAATTGCATCATCCACACTGAACCAGAGGCCAGCCTTTTGGCTAACTGGTACAGCTCAAATTTCTCAAATTTCTCCCTCCACTCTCTCTTGATAGCCCAAAAGAAATACCACATACTGCAATCCCCCCAACTATTACAAGGGAGCAGGTCATCAATGCACTTTCCAAGGCCAAAAACATTGCATTGATCTTTACTAAAGATCCCAGTTCCAGTTGTTTTTATCTCTGTTACTATATTCACTGCATCTCCTTAAGTTGGTGTAGACTTTGATTTCTATTTTCTAGTAATTGCTTTTTTTGGCGGCCAACATAATTAGAATCAGCAAGGCTTTACTATGTCTAGGCAATTCCGATTCTGTAGCATAACTCAAAAAAATAATTTCCCCAGTCAGTCCAATCTGCTCACCCAGCATCTCCGACAGAGCGGTCTGCAGGGAATCCCAAAAGTCTGCCAGCTGATCACACCTCCAAAAATATGTTTCCAGCTACCTCTTCAATACTCATCACATCTCCAACATTTGCTATCCACCTGAGGAAAAATTTTTTGGAGTCTACTTGGGGTATAAAAATACCTATGTAAACACTAACAAGCACATATATGTAAATACTTACAAGCAAATTTCCTAAATCTTCTAGACTTTGTTGCACATTTGGAAAATATATATATATATATATATATATATATATATATATATATATATATATATATATATATGGTCTTTCTTTTAGGAACCCTCTATCTCTTTCCCTTTACCTATACTCTGATATCAATCCTTGATAGGGAAGGCAATCTCTAACCTGCAGTCCAAATAAATATTTGGCCTCTTCCCATTCTATTACCTTTCCCTTTCTAGTTATTTGCTCCCAATACCTTGTGTTGAGGGTTATCATTGACTTCCCTGCAGACAACAGCATTCTTCAAGAATGCCTACCTCTGACTAACAAATGGTGTCAAAGTCACTCTCTTAAGCTCTTTGCTAAGAAATGTATAATTGTACCCTTTGGGAAGTCAACTATCCCTGCTAGCTACCATGTCAATAATATGTTGACCCAGTGGTCAGGGATCAGACTATGCACATAGACAGTAGCCTTAACATCGACCACCACGTGGTCACAGTGGTGAAAAAATCCTTTCATGTTGCACAACTTATAAGTCAGGACATGGCATCTTGGTCTAAAGAGGTCATTATCCCATTGTACTTTGCTGTTATCAGACCAATTGTTGAGTACATGCCCCCTTTGATATGTACCTGACCAGGCATATGTAGCAACTAGAGTGACATCAAAGGATCCTTACAAAAAGAATACAAGGGGTAGCAAACCTGCCTTATACAGAGCACCTGAAAACTCTTTCCCTCTGCTTTGTCTCCTATAGATTGCTGAGAGGTGATCTATACCTGGCTTACAAGGCATCTGCAAACCCTACACTTATGAATCTCCAACATAATTGTAAGTCAGTACTAGAAGTACAATGTCCAGGGACCTGAATTTTTGTTTGTGACTAAAACAGAGCATGCTGGAGAGAGACAGATATGTGTCCCAGAGACTGCCCCTCCTATGGAACAGGCATCCCATCTATGTGAAGCTGAGTTTATCTGTTACACAATTTAACTGTACTCTAGACCAGTAGATGGGGAATAGGAAATGTACACTGGGCCTGGCCCTCATGTACCTTATGGACAGAAGTAGCTTATAAATGCCTGGCCCTCAATCTCCTGTTTGGATACAGGACATCATTATTCTTTCAGACAAAACCTTGGCTAGGCTTAGAAAGCCCCCCCCCCCCACACACACACACACACACACTGGATCATTAGATCATTAGTTTCTGTGAATATATATATATATATATATATATATATATATATATATATACATATATACAGAGAGAGAGAGAAAGAAAATGCTGTATATAATCAGAATATGATGTTAACTAAACTGCAAGTATATAATAACAATACTAATGTGCATGCTCACAAGATTTTTTTTTATGTTTTATCTATATTATTCCTCTGCTTTCTAAGCATTTCAGTTAACAAGTCCATATTCAAAATACAAATTTATTTTCCTAACAGGCTTCTGGTACAGTAACTGCACATAAGTGATTTTGCATGACATGTTTCAGGATGAATACTTTCGGTTGTTCCGTATGATTTAGTACAGTTAGCTCATAGCTGAATTAAAAAAAATAGGCTAAGCAAGTTTTTTTTTTTTATTATGTATGCATTTTGCCATCTGTGTCTAGTTTTGGCTATTTTGCTCATAATGTAGATCCTAAAAAGATATTATAATTCTTATTTGTTAGCAGTTCGACATTTCCCTTGTCAGGGTTCTCATAAAATATTGATTTCATTTTAGTATAGTTTTTGTCTAAAGCTCAGGTGAATTAGAGTACACATATGGATAGCATCATGGCAACAAATACTACCCCAATGAGCACTGTAGATATGAGAAGTTGTCCTTTGTCACAACATTGCTGGTCATCATTCTCTTCCATGGTTAACAAAGCTAATGAAGACGTATCATTGCTGACCAGATCACAGCATTCTTCTCCTTTGGCTTCCACAGTCCACCTTAGAACATTTACCTTCATCTCCATATCATTTATCATTGTGTCCACCTTCCTTATCTGTTCCACTAAGTCATTTTGCTCCAGCTTGTCTACATTGAGTGCTGCTTCATTGCTCTTCAGATTTTGGATGCTGAGAGCCCTTGCTGTGATAGCTGAAGTTGGTCCTGTGGAAAAGGAAAACATTAATTTTATATCTCATTAATCTGTTTTGTATACCAGTATCTGCTATGTTCAAACTTCCACTAGATACCAATAGAAGAAAATTGAACATAAGTAGAAATTTCATCCTCCTTATCTTAGTGTTAAGACATTCATTTTCATTTCCTTTTTGCCTTTCCTGTTCTAAACATTGGCCAGCAGCTCCTCCCAGCCTTCAGACAAGTTCACCCAGTAGTCTTACCACCAGTAATTTATCACTGTGTGTGGTATGCAGTATTAACACACAAATGATACATCCCATACAAGTTGTAGGATTTTTTTTATATCTGTATATTTCTATGTGTGTGTATGTGTGTGTATGTGTGTATGTGTGTGTGTATGTATGTGTGTGTGTGTGTGTGTGTGTGTGTGTGTGTGTGTGTGTGTGTGTGTGTGTGTGTGTGTGTGTGTGTATGTGCATTTGTATATATATATAGGATCTTAGGATCATAGGAGGCTACTAGCCTGTTGGTCCCTGAGGCCCTTATAAGCCTAGCCAAGAGTTTAGCCCATGTTTAGACAAGTCAGCACCCGATGCCCCTGTCCAACAGGGACACAGGTGAAATCTCAGGGGTGTATTTTCCGTTTCCCATTCAGTTATCCAGGTTGTGCTTAAAAAGGGGTAAAGAGGTACTTTGCTTGACATAGAGAGGGAGTCTATTCCACAGATGGTGGAGTCTCTGGGACACAAATCTGTCCCACCAACAAGTCTTGTTGATGTCCCAGACCAGGTTGAGGCTGCGCATGTGGGTTACTCGAGTGGAGCTTGACTTGAGTATATGCAGCAGTCCTATCAAAGCGGGGTCCGTGATTGCTTTGTATGCCAGACAGAGGTTACCTCTGAGGAGTCTGTATGAAAATGAGTAGAGGGACAGGGCCTTTAGCCTCTCTGTGTAGGGTAGATGTTTGAGGCTCTGGATTCTCCTGGTGAGCAACCTCTGTGGTCTCTCCAGCTGCTGCATGTGCTTTGCAAGGTACATGCCAAAAGGGGCATTATACTCAGTAATGGACCTTATAAGGGAAGAATAGAGGGATGTTATGACCTCCTTGTCCCTGGATGATATACCTTTACTTATGTGGTGGGTCACGTAGAAGGCTTTCTATACAATGTCAGCAACATGGTGGTCAGAGGTCAGGTTGCTATCAACCTGGGTGCCCAAATCCGTCGTGACTGATTGGTTGCTTAGGACATTGTTATTAATGTGATAATTTGTGGGGATGTCACTCTCCCCAAAGGGGATGATGATGCATTTTTGGTATTCAGCTTGATTTCTGGCACCAGTCATTTGTCTGATTGAGACCCACTTGGAGGATGTCTACATCACTAGATGAACTGATGACAGTACCCAGCTTGCAGTCAAGTGCAAACTTGGTCAGCCATAGCCCACTAGTTTTGGACCACACCTCAGAAAAGTACATCCCAAATAACTGAGGCCCCAACACTGAACCCTGGGGTACGCCGCTTGTTATAGGTCTACTGCTTGAGGTGGCTTCCCCTGTTTTGACTACGTGGATTCTATCAGTGAGCCAGTTTGCTACCCATCTGGTAATATATGGATTGATGCCTAGTTCAGAGAGTTTATCTATTATGCTCGAGTGGGGAATAGAGTCAAAGGCTTTGGCCAGGTCAAGGTAGGTGGTGTGCACCATCTTCCCCTCACCTATGGCTTTGGTGAATGTCTCATAGACGTCGACCAAATTTATCAGACATGACCTCCCCTTGACAAAGCCAAACTGTGCGGGATTGATTGTTTGGAGGTTACCAATGTCCTTGTTAATGAGGTCTATGATAATCCTTTCCATGGCCTTGCAGATCAGGCTAGTTAGGCTGATGGGTATATAATGTCCCAAATTGGTGGACACCCCACCTTTGTGCAAAGGGATGACAGTGGCTGTCCTCCACTCAGCTGGGATAAAGCCGGAACTCATACTTTGGTTGAATAGGGTGCCTAATGGTGCTGGAAGTTCCTGCCTGAGTTCATGTAGGATGCAGCCTGGGATGTTATCGGGTCCCATGGAGGCTGTATTTTTTTCCTTTGAGAGAGCAGTGATAACTTGATCCCTAGATATAAGAGGAAGGGGGCAGGTACTGGGTTTGTCCTGATTTACTGACTGGGGGACAGAGGAGTGTAGGTTTTGCTGAATCTGCTAGCCAGTAAGTTTGCTGTGTCTATGGCATTTGTATATATGTTGTCTTTGACCACCAGTTTTGATCAGATCTGGATGCTTCCTTTGAGGTTGTGGACATACGTGAAAAAGGCCTTATGATTGTCTCTATTAGATGTGACCAATTTGGACTAGAAGTTTGCTTTGGAAGATTTCACTAGTGCTCTTATTTGCTTGTTCAGACTAAGGAGACATTGCTTCCAATTGGGCACCTGCTCCTTCTTTTCTTGGACAGCAATTTTTTACTTTTGTTATAGAGTTTATTTATTGCAGATGTCCACCAGACAGGTTTACTCTCCCTTGCGGAGGATGATTTAGTCTTGTCAGGTATTTCTGATTCTGTGCATCTATATAAATGTTTCTATAGTGCTTTGGTGTAGTTTTGGATATTGGTGCCAGTTTCTACCGAGGAGGAAGGGGCTGTGAAGCTGTTTATACCATCCCTAAGAAAGCTTTAATCAGCTTTGGAGAAGTTTTTATGTCTGACCCTAGCTGGGGGGGGGGGGGGGTTGTGGGAGATGTTGACTTCAAAAGTGACTGCTTTATAGTCAGATCTTACCAGGGAGGATTATACTGTAGGGATGCTGCAGTGGTTACTCATGTTGGTTAATACCAAGTCCAAGATATTTTCACCTCTTGTAGGGGTATCGTCTAGCTGTTCCAAGGTGTTTGCGTTGACAAAATTGAGGAATCTCTGGGCATTTGTGTTCTGGCATGAATAGTTCTTCCAATCTATGTTTGGGTAGTTAAAGTCACCCAGAATCAGGGTAAAGTGTTGAATCTTGATCGATTTGAACAGGTCCAGATAGGCAAAATGGGCATCTTGAATCAGACTTGGGGGCTGGTAGCTAGCGATGATTTGAAAAGGAGTCTTGTCAATGGTTAACTGCACCTGGAGTGTCTCCTGTGCTTCATACTGTTTGACCAGCCTGGAGTTGTATATGTCTTCAATATATATTGAAACTCTACCTCCTTTGGCTTACTGCCCATGTTTTCGAGTCTGATTGTATGATAGGATGAGTAACCAGTTAATGCTGGGGTGCTCTCTGCAGCTTTGAACCAGGTTTCTGTGACTGCACAAGTGCCAGCATTTTCCAGGGTTAAGAATGCTTGCAATGAGTGCAGTTTCATGTTTAGCCTCCTAGCATTTAGCAACATGACCTTTAATTTGTGTTTTGTTGAAATGTTTATGTTGCTAGTTTTAACCTCATCACTTTTCCTAAAAAAGGCACTATGGGGGAGGCAAAAGCCATTGCCTGAAGCCTGAAGCACAGGTGAGACAGATGCAAGCCATGTCTGGCAAAGCATCGTGGTCTGTCGATCATATCTTCCCAGGCTGTCAGGTACTGGATCCCATGAAATGACACCAGATACTAAGCCAATTGTTATAGTCAATCATTTTCTGTTTGTATTGAGGCATCACTCTGGGTGACAGCAGAACACTGCTTAAGGCTAGGGACATACCTGCCTGGGACATATAATCATTAAGCTCAATCATGTCTCTCTTCATATAGTCCAGGGAGGTACTTCTCAAGTCATTCATGACAACATGGACTATAACAGCGTCATAAGAGTATCTGTTGTTGAGAGACTTGAGGGTGTATGTGATATGGTGGATTCTGGCACCTGACAGACAACTAACCGTGACTTTCTCCTTATCCAGCCTGTTGAAAGGCACATCTGTGTGTCTCACAATGGAGTCTCCTATGACTAATATGTTGGTTTATGGTGAAGCTTTAGTGGCTGTGAAATACAGGTGTGTGGACTATGCGTGATATATGGTGTGGAGGGCTGTGGAGAATGTGTATGTTTTTGCCTCGGAGGTCTCCTTTGTTTGAGTATGTTTATGTTGAGGACCTCCGCATATGTGGGTGTGTGCTGTGTGGGTGTGGGTGGTATTTGAGGTGTACCGATTGTGTTGACAACCTTTTTGGTGCCAGATATACTGGCTTGAAAGGGAGAGAGCATGGACTCTAGGTTCCTAATGTAATTTGCATCTCTCACAAATTGTGTTCCTAGGTGGTAGTAGTAGATGGTTGTCCATATACATGATGCAGTTGCTACACTGTCTCAGGATGCCCATATCAACTAGACTGGCAGGAGAAACTGTAGGAAATTGTCCATCCATATTTGTCAGAATCTGAGGTAGAAAGGCCAGGGAGAGCTAAGGGGTGGGCCTAAAGCCCAAGTGCTTAAACCAAAACTAAGAGGTTTAGAATAACACTTAATTTAGACAGGCTATAAACAAGCAGTAATAAATGCAACAGAAAAGATACAGTTTAACACTTTAGAGAACAAGCAGCAAGTAGCAGGAAAAAGCAAGATGAAGTGACAGAGTAGTAGGAAGAAATACAAATACAGAAATATATGAGCAGCTGAATAATTTTTTATTAAGTAGAAAAGGAGAGAGGAGGAAGAGGAGGTCATTCAAAGGGGTTTAGCCTTCTCAAATGATCTCTTTATTAGGTAGAGTGAGCTAATGAGATGGGACTGAGAGGAGTGTCCCAGATTAAATTTACAGTGGAGCGGGCAATTGCGAAAGCCACCAACTTTAAGAACACAACAGCAGTTGGGTGAGAGGGTGGGAGAAAAACAAAATTTCGCCACAGGTCAGCAAATATATAAATGTAAACACAGATACGACAGATAAGTAGATAATTCATTTAAGCAAAAATAAAGAAAGTGCAGAACACTGAACAGTAAGGTAAAGTGCAAAAAATATACTTATCAGCTCTATATTTCCTGATTGTTTGAGAAGTACTCTAAGTCAGGCACAATGGAGCTTCTAGCAATGATTCACACAAATACAGTATTTTTATACCAGCAAGATAAAAGCCAAGCCTTGAGACAATCAGATAACACAAAAACTGTTAGATGAGATTTTCCACCCTGGAATAAGTTCACTACAAACTTTCTGCTGCCCAGAGGGCTGTAAATGGACCCCTTATGTGGAACAAGTTAGTTCAATCTAAAGTGCTGTACCAAATGCCTTAGAACAGAAATAAAAATTTGAGCACAGATCAGGAAACAACATTTGGCCACAGGTCAGCAAATATATAAATGCAGACACACACACACACACACACACACACACACACACACACACACACACACACACACACACACACACACACACACATACATACACACACCTTCATCTACATAGAAGAGGCAGAAGGAGAGAAAGAGAGATTCTTTTTTTTTTACTCTTCCATCTAATACCACACTTTGATCTTCAGATCCCTAAAGCCTTCTGCTTCGATGTGAATACTTTGATATTTAGAGTTGGGGAAGATATAAGGGCATTTCAGTACTGGCTCATAATGCTGCCAAGGAGCTACTTCATTTGTTTTATGCCCTAGTCCTAAACTCATCTCCAGTCATGCAATGCATAATTAAACAACTGCTGAATCCTATGGTATCTACGGGTGCATGACCAGCATTTCTGTAATGAATGCTATACACCCTCCTTGTCTTCACTGACTGAGAGAGTGGCAGACATAATCAAAGAATCCTACCTTTCCTCAGGGATATGCAGACCCCAAAATTCCATTGTTTTCCTATCTGCTCAGGTGACCTCTCAGCAGTTAGTGCCTGTGATCAAACTTGGGTCTCCTTTGATTCAGTTTTTGTATAGAATTTTGTTACTGATTCTTAGCAGCCATGTCACCAGTTTATCCAGTGACATTGGTATGAGCATCCTGTTGCTTACATCTCAGAGAGAATTGCTAGTCTTTTCTCAGGACATTAGCATGCAGGGACACATGCTTACTACTGTTGCTGCTTGATTTATAACCTGTCTGCTGTTAGCTGATCATGAAATGCAATATTTAACAATCAGTTCTCCATAGCCTAATCAGTTTTGATAATTTTCTACATGCATCTTTCTAGGATCCCACACAAAGAGTGGACAAGTATGTCTGTCCATTATCCTGTCCTGCTAAGTCTGTTAATGGTGCCACATTTCCTCAGTAACAGTCTACAAACATTTCTCACTGTTTCACATATTTTCTGTATGCTTTGATAATTGCAGGCGTTTGTTAACTGATGACACTCGTGTACTGATTACATAAGTTCAGTTAGCTTTCATTTTTGTGTTGAATTTAATGCATAATGGGAAAATAACAATGATTCTAGGAAAAGTTATTCAAAAATTAACTTAACTGGCAAAAAATAATTCATTCTATGTTAACTGCTGGTGGCCACATTTCTTTCTTAACATGTCTTGTGTTACTGTTTTGGAGATTTATGTGAAAAATTTTATTTGAAAAACTACATTGAACTGATCACTATTCTTTTCCGGAGCCATCCCAAGGATGGGTTAGAAGAATCACAGCATATTTAAAAACAATGACTTAAGAAAGCAGAAATTGCACATGATTTTTAAAAGTGTTTCATATCTGGAACGAGAAAGTGGCACTACAAGCCACTTAGAATATGTATATTAGTAGATTTTGTTTTTTTCTTGGTGAAGACTGGGGAACTATGAAAAAAATATGTTATAGATGTGTTTGTTCTCTTTTGATCTTTTGGAATGTGTTTTGCTTTATCAGTCATTTCTCTTCTTCCGGGTGAGAGCCGTGGGGTTCATTTTTCCCCCAAGTCCAGGGTTGAATGCACCAAGAGCAGTGCCATCATCAGACCTGTAGAATCAGGGGGTTTGTGGTAAGCCTTGATGTGCCATTATGCATGCCAGTTTAGTGCTTCCAGGGGAATGTGCAAAGCCTACATATGTTACATACATTTATCATCTCTATTCTATAAAAGCTGTAGCCTAGGAACCTTGTTTTAAATAGAATAACCTTTGCTTTGTGTTGTATCTGTGCTGCACACTGTTCAAATATAAATGAACACAGAGATGTGATCACAAAACTGGCCTATCATTTCTTCTTCTTTTTTTTTTTCCATAATAAATTTTTATTGATATATATTTTCCAAATACAATAAAATCACACACATAATTCACTACTATTACTATCAAAACTATATACAATATCTACACGAAATGTTTCCATATAAAAATCGTCATTATTCCAAAAAATAAAACACCAGGGAAGAAAAAACAAAGCCAACACATTTGTAGAAGTACTTTGCGTCCATACATATCATACATGGTTTCAAAACATTATTTCCCCTACATATACATCCAAACTTTAATATATTCCTAATAACAGTATTATGCTAATATAATATTAAAAACCTTTTCCCATATTTTCGGGTTATTAATATTTTTGTTACTTTGCTTCAGGAGTAATTTATGTGCTAATATATGCTTTATAGCCACAAGCTTAAAATGATCCCATGATGTCTTATCTGGTTCTAACCAATTTGTAGCTATATACAACTTCATCAGCAAAAAAATATTCATACATATTATAGTTTGCAATCTAGAGAGCTCTCTTGGAGGAATATGTAGAATCATAAATTCCCATGATAACGTTGAACTTTGATAACCCATATTTTGTAGTTGTGTTCTAAGAGAGTTCCAAAGTTTATATATATACTTGCAGCTCCAGAACATATGAAAAAGATCCGCCGTTTGATTTGTGCAATATGGACAAGTTGGAGAATTCCTAGGATTGAATTTATGTAACCTAAGACGTGTATAATAAGCATTATTCCAAATCATCAACTGCGTATACATCAATTTTTGAAAAGAGACCGATTTTATTGTTACATCAATTGCTTTTAATACCTGATTATCTGATACTGTCATTTTGTTTACCCAATACCCTGACAACAGAATTTTATCCTGGAATTTTAAATCTTTAATTAATTCATTTGTTCTTGTTATAAATTTTACCTCCTGTTGGAGAGCCTGCCACAATTCAGAGCATTTATCCACAATTCCGGCTACAGGTTTAAAGTTTTCAAAATGACTCAGAGCAAGTTCTCTGATTTGTCTCATTATAACCATATAACTCTTAGGGAGGTTCAATTCCTGTCTAACTTGCGAAGCCGATAAATTAAATTTATTAAAAACATCAATCAGAGTCAAATTAACTATTAATGGGAATTTACTAAGATCAATCAACTGATTATTTAGTTTAAAATTGGGATTCCTATGGAAAGGTTGAAAAACCATCATATATTGCAACAAGTCTACTGATTGGAATAAATTTTGCAAAGATAACACATATGTTTTTAAGTGGTCCATAATCCCATACTTTATCAAACTATTTTTACCCAAAAAGGGTAAAGCTTTAGGATTTATATTCCGATCTAGAATATGCTTGTAATTCAGGACCACCCAAGTTGGTATCCACTTTGTACTAGTTACATCGTAATTAGCAATTCTTAAACTCCTGCTGGCGTTCACAATTAAATAGTATACTTCAAAATTCGGTAACTCAAGTCCTCCTCTACTCTTCGGGGTCATTAATTTCTCATATGATATTCTAGTTTTCTTTGGCTCCCAAATAAATTTAGCTAGATCTGTATGAATTTGTTTAAAAACTGTCTTTGAAATTGATACTTGAGCAGACCTAAAGATATACAACATTCATGGTAATATATTCATTTTCACTATTGATACTTTTGCCAATACCGGTAGTCTTAAATTCCTCCATCTGCCACAATCAGCTACTATTTGTTCCCATACTCGTTTAATATTATTACTATAAAAATCCTTATTATCCGTAGAGAAGCTAATACCCAAATATTTAATATTTTCTTTACATGATATCTTCCCCACCAGGGACATTAATGAAAAAAGTTTAGGGGTTCTTAACGGGAAAATACTAGTTTTCTCCAAATTAATTTTGTAATTAGAGACTTCTGAAAATTTGTTTATAACATTTAATATCTTTTCACTATCAGAAATTGGGGTTGTACAATAAATAATAAGATCATCAGCAAATGCCGACATTAATAATTTATTCCTATAAAGTATTGGTGCATTATGATACAAATTTTGCTTAATATATAAAAATAGAGGTTCTAAATAAAGGTTAAACAATAAGGGGGACAAAGGGCAACCCTGCCGTGTACCATTTTTAATCTGTATTCTTTTAGAATAACTCCTATTAATATATAACGTAGTATACGGATTACTATATAATATTTGTAATATCTGAATAAATTCCTGGGGCATATTGAAATAAGGTAACACATCAAACAAAAAGTTTATGTCCACTCTATCAAATGCTTTCTGAGCATCTATTATAAGGGCATAAATATTACAGTTGTTTTGTTTAGCATACATCATCATATTATGTAGTGTAAGTGTGTTATGACTAGTTTGTCTAGTTGCCATAAATCCAGCCTGTTCCTTAGAAATTAAATGTATCATAATCTTTTTTTAACCTACATGCTATAATGGTAGTTAGAATTTTCATATCCACATTTATTAATGCTATTGGCCTGTAATTGTCCGGGCTTTGGGGGTCTGAGTTAGCTTTATGTATAAAGATTGTTTTTGACGCATTAAGGTGAGGATCACTAATTCTATTTCTAATTATAGAGTTAAATACATGAGACAATATTAATTTCTTCTTCTTTTACTACTGTGGAATCTTTCTCTTTACAAATACCTCATCTTTGTTACTTTCTCTTCACCTCAGCAGCCACTTCTGAGTAATGGCAGAGGGGAAGAGTCCCAGAAAAGCATTCACTGATCCCAGGGGGATGGGCTAAGAAGTAGCCATTTTTGGATTTGTTCTACTGCTTTCTGCATTAACTCTTGCTTTATTGCTCTCTCTATGTCTCTGTCTCTCTCTCTCTCTCTCTCTATCTTCCTGCCTTTCTGTCTTTCATTGAGGTAGGGTGTATTTCTGTCAGGTCTGGCATACATGCTAAACCATTTATGAACAAGTAAAGCTCCCTTATATAAATAAATTATAGCTTTAGTAACTCCATGCATAACATATACTCTTTGTAGGGAGAACCACTTACTATGAATGTTATATGTATATATGATGAAAGAACAAGTAAAGGATGTTCTTGGTGGTGAATAATGTTCTGACTGGCAGAGCTGAGTCTGGCTCAATATATGTCATGGGGTCTTTTGTCAGCCATCGAATGGGCTAACCATCGAATGGCTGTACATTGAATAATAAGCATCAAACGTTCACTCAGTGAAGTTTCATTTCATCGGCAGCGTAAGTAACTATTTGTCCAACACTTCCCCATCTCACACACACAAGTGTTTCAAACCCCTTTTCTCCACTGTGGTGTGGTTTCGGAGTTAGTATATATAGAAAGGGGGTGTGAGTGCAAAGTCCCTCCATGTTGGGGGGGTGTTGGGGCGAAGCCCCCTCACCTTGGTGGGTTTGAAACACTTCCTTGTATGAGACGGGGAAGTGTTGGACAAGTAGTTACTTACCCTGTTGATGGAATGAAAGTCTGGTGAGTGAACTTTCTATGCTTATTGTTCAATGTTTAATGTTTAACTGTTTTAAGTCAAAAGTCTTATTAACTGAAAAAATATATATTTTTATGAGGTAACCCCCACATTCCTGGTACTCCCACTGCAAACATAATCAACTCAGGACTGGTGCCCTTTAAGAGTAGGGAGATATAACCCTCTGCAACAGCTTCCCATAATAAACTAACCACATGTGATACTGTCCCACATCAAGAAATCCATACATTGACCATATGAAATGTCACAAATGTAGGCTCCATTGATGGCACTGTTTATGGATGGGGAAATGGGAATGACAGTTGGATAATTCGCTGGGAGTCTTCTGCAGAGTAAATAAGCAAACAGCAGCCCTGAGCCTGAGGGAAACTTCAATGCAACAAGCAGTATTAGCTCTGACTAATGCTACATGACAGAAGGATGGTGAGGAGCAATGCTGGAAGGATTGACTTTCGTAAAATGTGTGATGCCATCTATCAAATTTTAAAGGTTTTATTTCCACATGCTTAGTTACATACATGTGGCTGACATTCATGCTGCTAAGAGTTGAAAAGGGCCTCTTTTGTAAAGTGGAGTGCCAGACAGAGGCAGCAGGTTCCATACAAAAGATTGATGTGGCTTATTCATGCTAGTGCTGACAGAACTATCTTGACCAATATCACATTTTTGTACAGATATTCTAATACTTTATCAGCATTTTCATGTGATAGGGGGACTATTCATCAACATACAGGAGCAATAACTCAGCACATCTACCATTTGCAGTAAGGATGTGTGCTAACATACCTTAAGTGTGCACTGTCTCAGTTATTTGATGTATTATCATGTGCCATAAAGTCTAAATACTTTGTAAGAACTGATAGCAAGGACATCATTAGCTAAATAAGCTACACTATAAGTTGGTACATTTCCTAATTTTTACTGAATTAAATATTTGATTTTTGGTTTTTACTGCTTGGTACCATTTTTATGTGTCTACAGTATTCACCTGTTGGTATTCGTTGTTTTTACAAGTTTTCTTAGGTGCCTACAGTTTTCCACTGTTAATTTATTTTACATTTTCTAATTCTACTTGTCCTACAATTTTTATTTCAAATTTATTGGATCAGTTTTATGCTGCAGAGGGTAGCTGGCTCTGCCCTGAATGACAAAGGATAAACTATTGGCCTGGACACTGGAGAATCCAATGAGGGAGTGTAGTAGTGAGCTGCAGATTCTGATTTGCTATTATATCTGGCTTGTAACTGTGTCAGCACCTACCTGGGTGAGGTAGGTGGCTATTATGTGCAAGGCGTGCAGAGTATGGACTGTGGATATGTACTTGGCGCTACCAAGCCACGTTTATGTGGCAACATTCGTGGAGTGTGCACTGGACAACACATGCACAGACAGGAGAGCACAGAAGGCCCTCACTTTTGTGAGTGCACATCAGCCCTTGGAGGAGGGTCTAGGGCAAGAAAATACACACTGACTCAGCATCTACATTGCCAGTGGGTACAACTGCTTATATGGCTGCAAGCTGGAAAGGGGTCTTAAGTCAAAACACAAATTCTGATTCAGAGTATAATCTTCTACTTTATTGTTTATGTACCTGCCCTTTCCCACACTCTACATAGCAATGTGAGTTGCACAAAAGGTAGTACACTTGCCTATGATACTACAAGGTCAGAAAACAATGGGTTAATTTTTCCAGAGGTGACACTGCAGGGCAGCATACAGGGTTTACTTCACTCCTGAGTGTTCCATCCTTTGGCTGAGATGTTAAACCAAAGTCTCATTTCCCTGAGTTGGTGGTAGCTCAGGTGGATTAATATATTCCACAGCAGCTATTGATTACTGAAAACAATCTGCGAATTTCCTTGGTCATGCCCTGGCCAATTTAGGTCTCCACAGGCCTAGTGGGCCAGGAGCTAACCTGGTTAAGAAAACTTAAATGAACACACACACACACACACACACACACACACACACACACACACACACACACACACACGTACATACACACACACACACACACACACACACACACACACACACACACACACACACACACACACACACACACATAAATCCACTAACTGCCCCAATTGCAGTGAATCCTATAGTGCACTACTTTCCAAGAAACCAGCCATACTATTTACATCACTGTTAACATACCAGCCAGGAGGCTGCTTAGGGACAGTAATCAAGGAGCCTGCATATTCACCACTGACACTGGAGAGGGACATTAACTTGGAATGCAAATGGATACACTCGGTATTTCCAGATGCAGACCTCTCTGCATCAAGCACAATTTCCTTTAAGAGCACACAAGGCACACACTTAGCCTGGGGTCTGAGAGTGTCTATCTGTCTCCCTCCAGATTCCCAATAAAACTCCTCACTGGTACAGATGCAGAGTTAATTCCTCAGCCGAGTGCCCAAGCCAAGTCCTTCACCACTCTATCTGTGAAACCAGTGTTTGTGTTCCTGCTCCAGGTAGCTGACACCCCCACACCCTGACACACACCTGGGAAAGGCTGGCACAGATTTACCCATTGTGCTCCCTTCTGCCCAATCTATAAGGTAGTTATCACTGCCAACAGGCACCACAAAGCTAGCTACCTAAGGCTCTTGCAAGGGTACCCAATTATACTAATGAAATTAATATTAATACAAATGGTAATGCTGACCAAGCAGACAGGCTTCAGGAATACTCTCAAAGGTTAAAATATTTCTCTAAAGGACCAACCACAATGAGAAGTTTAAATATATTTAATAATAAATAATAAAAGAACATGAAAATACTAAATTTCTATTTACAGTAAACACCAGTTTCAATTACAGTAAATATTAAAAAATAACACAACTGGAAAGATTCAGTTACAGAAAAAACAATGCTTAACTATTCTGACTATATTTTCCTGACTAATTTAAAGAGTACTAGTCCCTGGTCACTTACTAGAGCAATGCAAGATGAAGTGGGTGAGTGGTCTTCCTTCAGGTTCCAAGAACAGACTGCTCCTGAGACTTCAGTATCCTCTAATATTAAAACATTATTTCGGTACAGAATGACATCACATACATTTTTTCATCTGACTTCTGGTTCCCACGCAGCCCCCACTGATAGAAGCTGTCAGGATTTAGCACCTATGTGTTACCATACACACATATAGAGCTTCCATTTTAACATTTCTACTCCTCCAACACAGCTACTAAGCCAGGCTTCTCACAGACATTTTGTCTCTGGCTGCAGTCAGAACTGTAAGATACAATCTTTATGGCCTAATTTAATTTCAGCTATTTTTTTTAAAGTTTGCTGCAACTGGATTGTGATTAACCTCTTTTCTTCCAGTACCCTCTGTTAAAACATACATTTAATTCAGTTAGAATAATACATGTACAGTTTTTTTCCTTTCCAGCAGGTGATACATTTTAACACAAGCAACTTTATAAATACATTTTTAAACACAAGCATCTGTACAAATCAGGTTTGATACACAAATGACATATGATTCTTTACAAAACTCCAGCTAGAATATGCTGGCATATGTTACACATCCACTGCCCTACTTCTTCTGGCATAGCTGGCAGTACTGCCTATCATCACACTTTATTAAAACTGTCCCTGTTAACCTTCCAAATATCAGTATCCAACTTTATGCCGATCATATGGCCATCTGGTTATCTGACCAATCACAGTTTGTTATCAGCATTACCTCACAACATGACCTGATAGACTTTTACACCTTGCTTGAACAGCTTACACAAGGAGTCAATCTACTGAAGACCAAGGCAATACTGCTTGGCATGCAAAAGTGTTTCTGCAAAGTGCGTCAACACTGACATAATATTATACAGATGCTGGGTCCTTGAAGGGGTGAAACTGCTCAGATATTATGGGGTCTGGCATAACCCATGACTACTTTTTGCTAGTCACATATGCAAAACAATTACGTAAACTCAGCACAAACCATAAAGTGGGCCATCTCTTAACCAATGAGGAAAAATATGCTATAGGTAAATGTATGTTAATATTTGCAATTTAATGTACCTTGTCTTTGCCTCAGTCATATTCAAGTACAGCATTCAAAGCTTCAGATATCGTCTGAAGAAAGTTTGTAGATTCTTTGCAAACTCTCATATGAGTGACCACTACTGCATCACTCTGCAGAAAACACATTGTAATGGTAAGTTCCAAGTTCCTAACTCACACCTTCATTTATAAATTCATATACCTAGGACAACTAACTGGGCCGAACTAGCCACATAGGTCTAGTGCATCTATACTACTATCTCTTGGTATTCTGCAGTAATCTGTAGAACACAGCGCAGAGCTCTAATGTTTTATCTGTCACTGGTCATGAGTTGTGGAATGTCTTTTAATGGCAGTGGTGAAACTTACTTCCTTTGCACTCTTTTACAGCTCATTTCAAGACATGGCTATTCATGGAAGCGACACTTGAATGCAGAGTGAAGACATTATAAACTTATTGATGACTATCCTTTCCTCTTACACAGACCAAACAGGGTCACTGGTTCGGATGGGATCCACATCTCTATTTTAATCGGTTTCATTAGTACTATAAAACTGTAAGAAATCCTATATATAACTATGTCATATATATTTATAAATAAAACTATATTTGGTACGAGCTGACTTGTTCAAATTCTGTAATGTACACTGTAGAGGAATGTTAAAATGCTTTATTGACTGAAAAAACATAGACGCAAGCTCTAAATATGAACACCTTGAGATCCGTCTAATAACATTCAAACAAATAATGTAACAACTACAATATGGAGGGGAGCAGACACCAAAGGAATACCACAACAGTTTATTTAGAAAAGGTAGTTAAATATATATGAACATAAGTAGAATGGAGCTATTTACAAAATAAAAAATTGTTAACATCGGTGTGAGTATAGATGAAATTGAGACATTGAACTTCAGTGCAAATAGAATGGATAAATTAAAAAAAAAATAAAATAGAAAAGACCAAGATGGATAGTTTGTGCCTATGGACAAATGGTAGCAGGATGAGTACACTAGTATGTTTACGAAAGACAGGGAAGGCAAAAGTATTTTGCTTACATAACATATTGGTAGGAGAGGCCAAGCTGTAGTTCATGTAATCATGCATAAATGGCATACAGAAGAAACAACTCCAGTATTCCATCAACCACAAGCAATTGTTTCTATTACAGCTAAGTTATGCAGAGGAAGGACTATAGTACAGGTAACAGAAGGTATGTAAAAGACTGTTTATAGAAGACAGACAAGAGTTAGGTAAATATATTTTGTACGAGGCTGATTTAAGGCAGAATGGATCAGGTTGTACAGCCTATGTCCATTTGCATATGCTGCTAGAGTAAGTAAATTAGTATGATGAAGCTATTTACAAAAAGACAGAAATGGCAGAGAAAGAGAGAAAGGAAAAATAATTCACAGAGCTACTTCTGTTATATCTAGTTCAGCATGGGTGTGCTAAGGAAAGATTTTGTCTTTTGAATCCTGTGGCATTCTTTGAAGAGGTAACAGCAGAACTTAGTGAAGAGCTAACAATGCATGCTGCTTATCTTGTTCTTACTAAAGCACTCATTGCTGTTCTGTATAAGAGAATAAATGACAAATGTATTAAATGCCACATGTACATAATACAGTGGTTAGAGCACTAGCTAAGCAACATGATGCAAAACGCCATGATGGCAAGTTCTTTATCCTTCTTGATGAGGGTTAACAGGGGGCTGTACAAGGGCCTTTTTAGTTTGGGTCATGTGTCTCAGATGTAAAATGGGTAATCAGCTATGCTGATTGTGATGTCTCTCCTCAGGACCAGTGATCAAGGAGCCTCAATCCTCACCACTGACACCAGTGGTCAACGTTCACTGAGAAAAAAAATAGACACACACAGTATTTTCAGATGCAACCCTCTGCACCAAGTACAGTTTCCCTTAAGGGCACACAGGGAATGCACACTCCAGTCCTGGGGCTGGGCTTCCTCTCCAGCCTCCAAATAAGACTCCCCAGTGACCACTATAGAGCTGAGTCCTTATCCAAGTGTTCCAAGCCAAAGTCCTTCATCACCTTTTCTGTGAAATCAGTGCACTCATAAAGTAGCTGTCATACACACTCTTTGAGATTTGATTTTCACACACACACACACACACACACACACACACACACACACACACACACACACACACACACTTGGGAAAAGCTGGCATATCTTACCTGCTCTGCCACCTCCACCCAGACTATAAGGTAGATTTACTGCCACCAGAACACCCAAAGCCAGCTACTTTAAGGCTCTTACCAGGGTACCCATTACACTTAGTAGAATTAATATTTATACAATTGGTAGTGTTTAACAAAGCAAGACTTTCAGAAATGTGGAGAGACAGTGCCACTAAATAAATGCAAGTACTCTCAAAGGTTAAATATTTTCTAAAAGACCAGCCACAATTAAGGATTTAGATATATTTAATAATAAAAAAATGAAAATACTGAATATCTATTTACAATACACACCAGAGTTTCAGTCACAGGAAATTTAAAAAACACAGGTGGAAAGACTCAGACAGATACACAAAGATAACATTTAGCTAACCTCACTATATTTTGCTAACTGATGGAAAAATTACTGTTACCTAGTTACTTACTAAAGCAAGGCAAGATGAAGGTGGATAAGTGTCATGTCAGATCCCAAAAGAGAGTGCCCTTATCATATCTCACACTAGTATTCAAATACAATTTCAGTGCTGATTCAAGAATGATGTCACATCTGGTCACCTGACTCTGTGGTTCCCATACTACCCCCTCACTAGAAACTGAGCCAGGATCTGGCACTGATATGTCACAATGCACACATAGAACCTTAGCTAAGATTTATTACAGCATCTGAAAACTGTAAAACAATTCCAAAACTTCCACCCTCCCCACAGAGACCAACAAGCCAATCTCTAACTGCTTTCAGACCTGTGAAATAAAATCTGTATGGCCTAAACCAAGTCATTTAATTTCAGGCTATTTTTCTTATGGTTGGCTAGGCTGAGCTTAACCCCTTCCCTTCCAGTATCCTCTGTTAAAATATATACATTTCATCAGTTACAACAATACAGTCTGACATACATGTATATTTCTTTTCTGTCCAGTAGGACCTACTGTTGATACATTTTTAACATAAGCAACTTTATAAATACATTTTTAACACACGCATCTGTACAAATCAGTTTGATATTCAAATGACATATAATTCTTTACAAACCTCCAGCTAGCTATGCTGACATATGTTACACATGAACTGCCTTACTCCCCCGGCACAGCTGGCACTACCTCATATCATCACATATGGTTACAACTGGTGTGGACAGAACTTGAAAATATAGGTTCATAGGTTGTTACTTGGTCAACAACCAGTAAGGCCCTTTCAAGCCTAGCTGCACACCACAAACCCATTTGGATCCAGAGTATTGTGGGTGGCTCTACTGCAGTGAAGCATGTTAGTATGGAGGCAACTAAGGGTTTGTTTTATTTAGGAAAATAATTTTCTTGTTGATGGACTCTGTCCAAAAGGGACATAGAGGCCACACCAGGGTTAAATTTATGATTTCTGATCCAGTTGTCAAGGTTTCATTTGAACAGGGTCAGGGCTGAACTCTGTTTTACATGGAAGGGAGGATATTCCATAGGATCCTTTGGGACACATATCTGTCTCCTCAGCACATTTTGTACATGTCACAAGTGAAATTCAGATGCCTGGATCTAAAGTTTCTGTTGCTGTTTGTCCTGCACATGTGCAACAGATCCTTCAGGGCTGAGTCTGAGGAAGCCCTGTAAGTTAGGGTAAGATCACCTCTCAGCAGCCTGTAGGAGACTGAATTTTACATTTGTTGTGATTGGAAGTCTGGTTGGGCACAAAGGCCCTTTTTTAGTGTAGGCCCAGGGAAAAAACTCTAGTACATGTAGTACAATCAAAGTCTTTTAAGTGTTACAAGATCAACAATGACAGGCAGAATACAATTAAAATAAATGCTACAATGTCAAAATAGATGAGATACCAACTCTACATGCAGTAGTAATGTGTCATAGAGCAGTAAGTAGTAAGCTCTCATAGAGCTGGTCAACAATGCCTGAGTGGGGTGTCGTATTGAATGCCTTGAACAGGTCAAGATGTGCAGTATTTTTACCCTCATCCATTGCCTTAGTGACCCTCTCAAAAACAAGGTTAAGTAGGCACAACCTTCCCTTGTCAAATCAAGCTGGGATAGGTCCAATGTCTGTAGGCTGTCAATGTGCTTGTTTATCATTTCCATGATAATTCGTTACATGACTTTGCATATTAGGCTCATTAGATTGATGGGTATGTAGTTCTCAGGGTCGGTTGATGGTCTGCCCTTGTGAAAGGGAATGACTGTTGTGATCTTCCATTCACTGGGAATTTGTTTGTTTCCAGGCTATGGTTGAAGATTGCCTCTAGTAGTCCTGATAGATTGTGTTGTAGACTGCTGAGGAGGCAACCGAGGATGTTGTTGGGACTCACAGAGGTGGTGCTGTTGGCTTTAGTGAGTGCTGCCAGCACATGATCCCTGCTAATAGCTGTTGGAATATGTTGGAGAGGATTTCACCTGGGGGAGCGGGGGGGGGCTGGGGGTAAGATCTGAGCTGAATGTATCAGCCAGTACATTTGCTAAGTCACTCTGATGTCATTTTGAGGTGTGAAGTGACCTCACATGTCAGAACCAGGGACAAGTCCTTACTGGGTGATGTATTATAGTTGCTGTTTCACTTTTTTAGCATTTCAGTATATTTGTCCTGGATCAGACATTTATAGTACCATGTGGTATCATTTGTGCTTCGGTCTTCCTTGGTTCCTGACTGTTCTTGTTGGCTCAACTTCAAGGCTAGCCCTCTACTAACAAGTATTCTGAGTGGACCTTATGGGGAGGGTGATAATAGGATATGCATTAGGAACGATTTGCATGATAGCTTCACTTGGATTTACTGGGCTGTCAGAAGATAGATGTAGTCATTAAGTTTAAGCTTTTGTTTAGGCCACAGTATTTGTGGATATGTTTCCCAAATCAGCAACCCAGGAGTATTAGCTGGGGATTCTGTCCTATCAGTTAATGAAAATTGAATCTTCTGAGTAGATAGAAAAGTTTTGTACTTACTATAACACTAAATCTCCTTGGAGAATTCACTGTTCATTAACTAGCCTAATTCCTTCCTTTCTTCTTTCTGTTTACGTAGGGGAAGATTTATTGTGGATTCTCTTTGTCTTACTTTTTCAGCTTTTCAGAAGCTGTAAATAGAATAGAGAGGTGCTGGGTAAATTTATTTCCACTGAGTACAGCATTTGCTGTGTGCTTTTATGCTCTAAGTAGATCTGCTATTATTATTTTATTTATGGTTTGTTAACCACTGTAGTTTTAGTAGGCTACTGGTCTGTTTTTCAGGGGAGACCACAGGTTGTAATAATAGTGACTAGGGGGAAATTTGGTCAGGGCACTGTGGAAATTCCCTACTTTTATTGATAAGGGCCATGACGATTTTACATTTTCCTGTGCTACCATTAGCTCAGGCATACACAGCCTTGGTTTAATGTCTCATAAGATGGATGACATACTGGGGAAGGAAGTACCTCCCCACATTATAAACTGCAGTGACAGTACTGGAAAAGTACTCCAATTACCCAGTGTGGTAAAAGAACTCAGTCTTGTGATATGTCACTACCAAAGGTGAGTGTGTTACTTATTTAGACACTGACACTCTATAGCTTTTATTTAGCCTTCAGATTGCTTTTTCAATATACTAACTTGAGTTATTATCATAAAATGTATCATGGAGCTGTTAGAGTCACTGCAAAAGTGCCACGCCGCTGAACTGTTACCTTAGTGTGCTGCAGCAGATAAAATCTGGACATGGCTTAAGTAAATCTTATGAAAATGGTCAGCATTTGCAGAAGGATTAAACTTTAAGGAGCTGACAATCAGATATTTTATTTCAGTATGTTTTCAGTTTACTGATTACTTTGCATGTATTCCATGATCAGTTTGTCATCTCATATTGTTTTGGCTGGCCTATGTGCACAAATATACAATATATTGCCACCAGGTGGCATACTTCTATTACATTTCCTTAAGTTTCAACTCAATGAAGGTTGATTCTTGAACTAAAAAAAAAAAAAAAAAAAAAAAAAAAAAAAAAAAGAGAGAACACTAAACTCATTAAAACTGCTTTTTCTAGGGATGAAAAGCTTCTCTGCACCTCTCCTCCCTCACAAAGAAATTACTGCTTCCCATTACTTGACTATACTCACTCCATGGTCACACAACCATTGGGAAAAGAAAAAAAAAAAGACACTTGAATCATTGCTGTAGCGCAAATAGAAATCACACTGGCAAAGATTTTTCTGTGGGAAAGAACAATCGTCAAATTCAACATTGGTGAATTTAAATTGATACATTAAAACTGTATCCATTTAACACTCAGTAAAGATTAGGATAATGGATGGCATCTTTTCTTGTGGGTACTGTGGTAACACTCTTAGGGCTTTTGAATATTGCCTACTAATCTTATCCTAAACTTGCATTTCTCAGCTTAACTGTCTAATTCAGTGCTCAGTCTTTTGCCATGTAATAAATGCATATGTCAAAAATGATTGTCATGAACTTAATGCTGGTTTTACATTTGTTGTGTTAATCTTTGTGTAATTCTTTCAAGGCCCAGGTGAAGCCTGAAAAGGGCCCTTAGATCTGCGTGCTTAGTTAACAAATGTATAAATAAATAAATGCTCTAATTATATACCAGCTCCATTGCCACGCATGGGCTAATTAGTCCCTGAAACATTAAGGCCATCTTCAATGGAAGTGTGGCCCATTAGAATTAGCTTTCTGTCTTATACCCATTGCTTCTCCACCCCCAGCCATGAACAGGACAATGTGGATAATGAAAAAAATGAGCAAATTCTATACAATTTTAGTATGATATTTTTGACAATAAGAATTATCACTAAGTTTTTTCCTAATTGCATGACTGCTGTCAATCAGCATGGAACTTTTCTTGCAGTCCAATAAGGCTGAATGCTGAAGATATTTTAATTGCAGACCAGTAAGTCATACACCATTTTAATGACAACTTAGTCCACAAAATACAGAAAACAGTCCTTATTCTTATATTTTTATGACATCAGCCCCCACACCATTCTTGGCCCATTCGTTTCCCATTAGTAATACATGGAAAGTGAATCAGATGAAAACAGGCATGAAGATGCTTTATGCTACAGTCATCCATGGACCATCAGCCTTCCTACATCCAAACCACATCCATGCTTTCTGGACTAACTGCACAAGGGACCCTCAAGGAAAGGTCATTAACAGCAGCAATCATCTTCCTGCCTCTGCCCTTACCGCTGATACTTCTATGGGCCAGTCAGAGGACTTTCACCAAGAAGTTATTATTAGCATGACTGGGAACTTTTTAATGAACTTTAATCCCTACCCCAGGTGGGTGACATATGGCTGACATGGTTATTTACATCAACCCAGGGTGGGCTCTGCTTTCCCCATGTACATGTATACTACTAGACATGCATTGACAAAAGGTACAGCCAAATACTTGGCAGTGCCATGTTCATGGTTTTGGTTTTGACTGCTGCATTGTGGGGAGCAGTGTTTCACTCTTCTAAATTCTGCCTGACTTTATCATTGTCTGAGCTGCTAATCAAGCTCAGGTCAATTGAGCTATAGTCAGTGCTTTAACTGCTATGTCAAAGGGTCAGGCATTTATTTTTATTATCATTAATCTGAAATAAGGAAAACTGCAATTTTCTTTCCCCTACCATGAGTGGGTTTTCATAAATAAAGCCTTTCCACCTATCAGTTGCAGTTTCCTACTCCATCTCACACAAACTGGTTTACTAAGCCTGTAAGCAACTTCTATCGTGTTCCCATTTCTTGCAACTGAACACAAGTGAGAATTTGTTCTGCAGATAGTCCAGAGATCATATGTACCTTAATCAGTCAATGTGGCTCGGACAAATCTCAAAAATACGGAATAGCATGATAGTTTTACACAAGATGAAGATTGTTAGCTTGCATTTCCCCTATTATTTTGCATTGTAATTGTCTACTTTTTGAAATGTAAGGTTAATGATTGCCAGCAAAGAAAGCATGTACTTTTCCTATGGAATGGAAAGTGTGCAGGTGTTTTAGTGAAGGTCAGATTCATTTCTCTCTCTCCTTCCTGCACTGCAATGACCTTGATGTAAGACGTACACATACCAGTTCTGTAAACTAACTACAAAACATTTGAGAAATGTGATAGGATATGTCTGCTGCAGTGCTGCATACCACTCATCCAAGAAATGTGGACAAAGAAAAATAATGGAGGGACAAAGGTCCAAAATCAAGGACAGATTCTAAATAGTGCTCTTAGAATGCTACTAGAATAACACATTTTGCATTAGATATGAAGAATGAAATTCAAATGTCTGTCATTATTTCGTGACAGCAATCCAGATAATTTGTTAGAAAACCACACATTTTACGAGTAAGAGACCAAAAATATAAAAGAAAAATCTGGCCATTCTGCAAAATTCTGGACAGTTGAGAAGTACAATAATGCTGGATATCCCACATCCTATTTTTCTTGTCAAATTAAAATAAAAGTATTCATGTAAAACATAGTTTAGGCGGTGAAAAGGGAAGCAGATGAGCTGAACATGTATGTAACTGAAGGCACACTATTTTGTTATCCCCAGTAATCATTTTCAAGAGCACTCATCTTGTTGAGAATGAAGAGGAAATGGGGTGGAACTACGAACTAATAGGCAGTGTTAGTGAGTAATGTAGAGAACGAAGAGGTAGAAAAGAGAGAAAGATAGAGTCCAGAAAGGTGGTTAAATAGCAGCTTTTAGCTATGTGTTCACATTAAGAGAGTGTTAGCAGAGTGTGTGTGTATGTGTGTGTGTGTGTGTGTGTGTGTGTGTGTGTGTGTGTGTGTGTGTGTGTGTGTGTGTGTGTATGTGAGTGGGGGTATCCAAAGGTATCACAGCAAATGCAATGTCAGCTTTGTTTGAGGTGCTTTATGTGTGTTGTTTCCTCAAGCTTTTAAGGTTAGGTTCAGCCCTGATGTTTTCTGGAATGGAGTTCCAAGCTGTAAATACAAGTATGACATATATGTTTTTGCCCTTAATTAAAATAAATGGAGGTCTTGCCAAAAAATTTCACTGGAGTTTCATAGGGAGCAGGATGTACTCCTGAAAAGATACATGCTTTTTTAGAGAGGGGTGGTGGCTGTCACTGATTAATTTAAGATTAAATGTGTAGAGGAGGAGAAGAAAGGGTGTCTGGCATGGACTGTGAACCAATTAGATTTTAAGATAGTGAGGCAGCAATGTTCACTGTGAGGGCTGAGGTAAACATATCTGTAGATCTTATTTTCTGTCACTGTAGTATGTTTACATTGTAATTGGAATGGGTAGCTATAATTGTAAATCCATATTCTAGTCATGGAAGAAGTACATTTAGGACAATAGCTCACATGGTGTCTAAGTGAAAAGGTAAGATATTTTACATGCTGGGTGAGGACTTTGTTGTTTTGACTGCTGATTTGAGGTAGGAAAGAGAGGGTTGGATCAAGTGTTATCCCTAAGTATTCTTGTGATGTAATTACTAGTAAATGGGTGATCCTGTGGGTTACTTACTTGCAATGGAGGAGCATTATCAAGTCTTTTACTTGTGCCAGGTAACATAATATTCACAATCAGTTCAAATCACTCCTAAAAGAACACCTTACCAAGCATTGGCTGTGCTCTTGCCACTCTCCTGGATAAGCCACTCTCCAGGATAATTATTTACCCATTTCTATTACTTTTCTCTTCATAATTTCTTCCTCTGATATCTCAATTTGTTACAGTATATAAAATACCCCCAGTACTTGCATTGTACTCTTGCTTGTATTGTATTATTGCTTGTATTGTTGTAGTGTACTACTGTGGAGCTTTTCTCCCCGGGTCTCCACTGAAAATGGGCCCATGGCCCAGTCGGACACTACCTGGTTAACAGATATAATAAAAAAGTAAATAAAATAAAAATTTTCATGCTTAGTAAGAACTTGTTAGCAAGTAAACAGTGTGCCAGGAATGAAGGAGCCTGGATCCTCACCACTGACACCCGTGAGGTATATTCACTTGGAACAAAGATAGATACACATGGTATTTCCAGATGCAGTTCTCTGCACCAAGCACAATTTCTCTTAAGAGCACACAGGTAACACACTCAGGCTGGGGTCTGGGTTTCCCTCTCTTTCTCTTTAGGCCACCAATAAGACTCCCCACCGGCACGGCTGTAGAGTTGAGTTCTCAGCTGAGTGTCCAAGTCAAGTCCTCCAAAACTCTCTCTGAAAAACCAATGCTCTGTGCCCTGCTCCAAGCAGCTGAAACACATACTCTTTGAGATTTGATTTTCACACATACAAATGCAAACACACACACGCACACACACACACCTGGGAAAGACTGGCACAGATTTACTAGCTATGCCCCTCTGTCCAGACTATAAAGTAGAGATACTGCAACCAGACACTCCAAAGCCCCCTACTCTAAGGCTCTTACAATTACTTAATTATACTTAGTGAAATTAATACTGATACAGTGGTGATGTTGACCAAACAGCAAAGCTTTCAGGAGTGGCCACAGTGTCAACAAATAAATGTAAGTAGTCTCAAAGGTTAAAATATTCTCTGAAAGACCAGCTGCAATGAAAAGCTTAAATATATTTAATAATAAAAGAACATGAAAATACTAAATATCTATTTACAATAAATACCAGAGTTTCAGTCACAGGAAATATTAAAATAACACAGTGAATAGATTCAGATACAGATAAACAGTACTTAACTAATCTCACTATATTTTCCTGACTGATCTAAAGAATTACTATTCCCTAGTTCACTTACTAGAGCAAAGTATGATGATATAGATGAGGGGTTCTTCTTGTCAGGTTTCACAACAGACTGCTCTGAGACTTCTGTCTCATCTTATATTAAAACATCATTTCAGTGCTGGATTACAGAATGACATCACATGCATCTGGTCATCTGACCTGTGGTTCCTGTACAACCCCCATTTACTAGAAATGGAACCAGAATCTCACACATATGTGTTACCATTTATACAGATAGAGCTTTGCTAAGATGTGTTGTACCATCTGGAAGCCATAAAACCATTTCAACACTTCCACCCTTCCAGGGTTGCAGTTAATTCACTGGTAAGGACAATATAGCTTCCTATTCCATGTTTTTACAGATATTTCATCTCTGGTTGCAATCAGAACTGTAAGATACAATCTTTATGGACTACCAGATAATTTAATTTCAGGATATTTTTCTAAACGTTAGCTGGGGCTGAACTTAACCTCTTCTCTTCCAGTATCCTCTGTTACAATATATAAATTTGATTGTTAAAATAGTACAATCTGACCTACATATATATTTCTTTTCTGTCCAGCAGGCATTTTAACACGAGCATCTGTGCAAATCAGTTTGATATACAAATGACATATAATTCTTTACAAAACTCCAGCTAGTTATGCCGGCCTACTTCTCCTGGCATAGCTGGCAAAACCTCACATCGTCACAACCAGTTCTAGAAACTTTTAAAGTCTGTGCAGTATTTTAAAGCTTCATGACAGTGTTCACTGCCCTAGTGATGACAATGTCATCAGTGTATAATAACCAGTTTAGTTAATTCAGATTCTAGGGCAGGTCAATAATGAAGAGGGAAAAGAGGACTGAGCTTGAACATCCAGGAAGGACTATCTAAGTTTCTTCTCAGAAACATCAGCTTTATCCCTATCTGAAACTGTATTTTCTGCTGAACTTATGTGGAATGATCCATGGATGGATGGCGCAATGGTGCAGTAGTAGCATTGTCACCTCACAGCAAGAGGCTCTCTGGTTCGATTCTTGGCTGGCGTGCCTTCTGTGAGGAGTCTGCATGTATTCCCTGTGTTTGTGTGGGTTTCCTCCAGGTGCACCGGATTCCTCTCATGTTTCAAAGACATGCATCTGGAGCATTTCTCCCTGGGCCTCCACTGAAAATTGGCTTCGTTCCAAGTTGGACTTTCCCGGTAAACAAATGTTAAATAAATAAATAAAATAAAATGATCTAGTTTGTCTTGTGCTCCCTACATGAACCTGAGTGCTAGTTTGTGACCAGAGCTGTGGACTGATATCTGTAGGTAATGTTCTTCTGGGAAAGCATCTGACATAAAATAGTGGTGAAAGTTAATAAAAATATGTGGGAAGTCAGTCTTAGTGGGACATACATAAAATAGGTGTACTTTTATATTCCAAAAACAAACTGCCCATTGCCTTGCTTACAGACCATACTATCCCACCAATGCAACACAAAGAAATACAAGGGACAGCATTTTAGAATACTTTTCAGGAAGAGCTACACAGTTTGCCCTCACTGATGGCTCCTCCCTCATACCCCTGATCTCTTCATATATTACTTCCAAGGTATCACCACTTGGAGAAATGAGAAACACAAGTTTCCTCTTCTCCATGTCAGTCCACTCTTAGAGATTGTGAATTTAGAGAACAAGGATATGAAATCTGATGTCCAGCGTCAGGGGTGCAAGGGGCACACTCCCCTAAAAAAGCATTTGTTGTACAACAGCATTTCATAATACAGTTTGCACTGATATGATGGTGAGTGGCATGCTGGGAGTATTAAGATACAGGTTGATAAATTAAAGTAGACCCTATAGAATAACTCTCTAAAGGTGGTAGCTGACAAGTGAGGTACCCTAGAAAGCATATCAGGTAAATTAGTGCCATGTCTATTCACTAATGGCAGAGGATGGAATATAGAAAGAATAGGCTGCCTTCTCATCACACAGAGCTTTGAAATAGTTTTTCCCAGACGGATATTCCTTGAATAGGAAATGTATAGATTACACAGTTTAATTTCTCAAAGTCCTTTGAATTTTTGATACCAAGATGGGAATGGACCCCTTTCCTAAGTCAGGGGGTGGTTAAAGTTTATGAAATTAATATTGTTTCAAAAATCTTTGATGTTAGCCAAAGTGCTGTTTGCAGCACATGTAAAGTGTCCTGAATTGTCTCCTTCTGTAATTCATATGGAGTTACATGTATCGGTCGCCTATCTAAATCAGGCTGTAAATTCTTTTTTATGAGACCCATTGCTCCTACTATTGGAACTGTCTAGGTATCTTTTTTCCACATTGCACTTATTTCTTCCTGCAAATCCTGTATTTTATGGCTTGGTGTCTTTCTGTACATAAGACACTGTAATCACTGGGTGTAGCAATTTCAATCATGAATCCTACTTTTGTCTTTTTTTTTATGGACTATTATATCTGGTTTACTCATATCTGTTTTCCAAACTGTTGTTAATGGGTGATCCCATGGGATATAAACATAATAATTCTATATAATGCTTTGTGACTTATGTTTCCAGTGCTTCTCAAATTCTTCAATATTGTAATGTTTGCATAAATCCCCTATGCAACAGTCTTGACATATTATTATTATGTTTTTCAGAATACAGGCCCCCCGCCATGAGTGTATCACACCCAGCATCAAAATGTGTGACTGTTTCCAGTACTGTTTTACAGAACCTGCATTCATCTATTTCTCCCATGTGTTCCATGGACTTTGTAAACCAATTTGTACGCAGTTCACTATTCTGGGCTGCCATTATTTTCTTTTAATATTTGGTTTGAATTCACCTATCCTTAACCATTTCTGCATCAAATCCAAATCAACATGAAGTTGTTCTACTTGACACAATATTTATGCCTTTTCCACATTTTTTTTCCTTCTCATCTGATCCTTCTCCGTATAGTCTTCCTTTTGTTTTTTGGCACATTCACTTGCTGCCTGATTTTTGGCTACTTCTGGTTTGATTTCTATTCCCCCTTGACACTGATATGCTTCTGTTACACTAAGCAGGGAAGCCATCTTAGGCTTCTTCTCCTCATGTTTTAAAACGTTCACTGTGTTTGGATCTGATGAGGTCAGCAGATATGCATGCAGTCCCACAAATGCAGATTTATACATGTAATCAATTTTGAGGAGGCCCATACCTTCTTCAGAATGAGAAATATACATAATCTTAGTATACACTGATTTTTATTTATCATTTTTTAAGTGTGAAGTATTTTTCTTGTTTTCCTAAAATAATCTCTACATCAAAACATTTTACACTAGCCTTGTTAGAGATGCTGATAAAGTGTAAAAACTCTGAATTTGTATTGAGCAAATGTTCAGTACTACTGATGAATTCATTGACCATTTCATCAGTCACTTCCAAAAAGAAAAGACAAATCATCAACAGACTGAACATATAATAAAATAAACTTAAAATGCTTAAATTTATACAGCCAAGTTCTCCATAACTCATTCATTGCCAAATTAGCAAAAGTGGATGCTACATTTCAACCCATCACTGGTCCCTTATTCTGTGATAAAGTTTATCATCAAACATAAACAAATTATTACCAAGTACAAGTTTTAATAAAGTGCACAGAGTATTAATGTCAGCATTAGAAAATAGTCTCTCTAGATAAAACTCCTAACCACATCAATACATTTATTCAGTAAAATGACTGTACATAAAGATCAGCTATCAGATAACTTCAGCAGTTACTAACAGTGAGTTATTCAACCCAGAATTAAACTTCAACATATTTAATTTCCTCAAAACCCCTATGAGTCTTTCACATAAGACAAAGTACTTTGTGTACATTTATTTTACCTAACATCTAAGAAAGTAGAAGTCCTTGTGGGTCCTTGTGGGATATAATGGATCTAAGAGATGGGTCCAAATTATTTTATGTAACTTAGGAATCCCCCCAAAATTGCTCATTTTAGGATGTTCAACTAACATGAAGTTAGACTCAAACATTTATATGTACATTGTGATAGAAATCCAATAATACCAGATCAATGTATAGATAGTCTAGCTTAACAGCCGAATCAGATACAATAGTATATTACTATCTGTTAACATCTCAGAAATGTTATCAACATATTTACTCTTATCCATGATGACCATACCTCTACTTTTGTCATCATTCATGAACCTAACTTGACTCATGAGGCTTAACTTATGTAAAGCTTGCCCATCCTTATTAGAAAAATTAAAAATAAATTACATGTATGAGGCTCACTTAAAAGATACCTGATGTCTTTCTCACAAACAAATTGAAAAGTACTAAAAGCTGGTAACAGTGGAGGGTTGAAAACTCTGTTTTTCTTCAGACATGTGGAAACCACATTATGAATAAACTTATTGTTTAAAATACACTTTAAGTTCAATTTTCTAACATATAATTTAAAGTCTGATATAGTGTCCAGAATGTTGGCTATTCTACTGGGTAAAAAACAATCCCTTTCTCCAAAACTTGAAGGTTTTTAACAGAAAAAATTGTGGTGCTTAAATTCACAACCTTATACATTCCAAATTCAGTGACAGAATGCATCACCCACATCCTCAGCTTCAGTGAAATGTCCATCCTCAGTATTGTGAACTGCCTCTTAATCTGCTCCTCTCATAAACTTGTGTTGACATGGTCTGTCTTACTAAATCAATATAGAGCCTTTCAAATTCCTCCATTTTCAATGATGGATTGGATATGTTCATCTCCGATTGATTGAATACCACAACTGGACATGTTTGAAATACCTTCTATTTCTTCAAAGTCAAGCGGACTGATAAGTGAGAACCTTCTGCTGTCAAGACCTTCTGTTGTCAAGGAATTCTCTAAAAAAACACTATGCCCACTATCATTAATTACACCCCTTGTATCACTAAAATGCTCTCCAGTGTGGAAGACTTACTAGAATTTTTAGGCAAAGGGTATGTTGATTTAGCTACATATGTTTTAACAACCCTCTGTACTTTTTTCAGTTTCCTTTTTTAATAGGGTTCTTGTGCCTTCCCACAGTCACAAACACAGTTTCAAATTCAAACACAGCCCTTGGAAAAAAACCTGTCTGTACGTATTTTACAATCCAAATTGGAGATCTCTGTAAATCTTCAAGCTGATGGGTGTTATGGTTTGACCAAAATATTCATTAAGCCACAGCTCATATCATCAAAACAGAACACAATTCTTCATATAATGAACTGTCTCCATCAATGTTGTTAGGAAAATAATAAACACTCAGGCCCTTAGGGACAAATTTGTTCTTAATGCAGTGTGTAAAACACAAACTGTTCCACACAACTGATTTGTACTTAAGTACCTCCTTGTCAAAAGTTCTACTCAAGTCAGGTAAAAAAGCCTACCTCCCCAATGAAACTGTTTCTTCATTATTGTTTGAACTGAATGGGTTAACGGGGTTAGTGAATGAGTCTATGACATCTTTATCAAACCTTTGGAGAGTACAGTCATGAATTCTTTTGTTAGTTTCTTCTGAAGTACCAACAGCTTATCCAGTCCCAGTTGACAAATTCCAATTGGATTCAGGAAAGGTATATAAAGAAATATCACTTAAATTGTCCTCCACAAGTGTGCCTCCTTCTGCCATACCTGTCCAATGTAAAAACAATAATAAAAACAAAAATACTAATGAAAATGCCTGCAGTAACAAAATGTACTAATAAAACAAAAACCACAACAGGGCAGCAGAGAAGCACTCATATTTATTTCTCAGTTTAATGCTTTTATCCTCGAAATGGACTTAATCAGAACTAAGATAAAATAGCTATCAATACTATATATACAAAATCCAAAAGATCACATGATTAGTATAACTAACATCCCTTTAAAATGAAGCACACATGACATGTACGCAAAATGACTTATTTAGAAAAAATAAAGTTTGAATTAGACCAATCTGAATACTGTTTCTATATCAAACATGTATTTACATCAATTTTTTTACTATTCTTTAAACATTTTAAAATGTACTTAATATTGAAATGACCATTCAATCCTGGTGGAAGACCAGCATCAAGTCTAATTTGCCATCTTAACTCTGATATACCTAAGGAGCTATTTAAATCACCACCTGACCCATCATTTATAACAATGTCAAGAACAGAAAATGTGAACCTCCTGAAAGACCAACAAGCTAGAGAATGCTCAGCTAATGTATTGCCTATCTAAATAGCATAATATTGCTCACTAATATATTCATTAAGTTTCCTAACAGTCTTGCCAAACAGTCTTGCCAATATAAAAACTATCACATATATCACATAAAGTGCAGTATATCTCACTTTCTGTGGTGCAGTAGCACCTATAATTAACAAAATATTCTACCCCTTTGATGATCTCAGAATGTCCTTCTTTAATAAACCATACCACTTACAACCCTGGCACTTATAAGTGCCTGGTGTCCCTACACAAATACTTTTAGATCTACCATAACCATGTTCCAAAATGGACTTCCCTGTCTTACCAACAAAGAGGCATCGCCAGTCTTACTTACGATATCTGAATGTCCATAAAGTACTCTCTATTTCAAAAGATCACATGATCAGTAAAGATAGCAATGGGTTCAAATGTATCTCCCACTTATGCTAATTTGGAAATGAATGAGTGGGAGATACCTTGACTGTATAAATTTAAGTATAACTAAACAAACTATGAAAATAACACTATGGCAGTCAAAAATAATGAATGAAAAGGCTTATTTTATAATAGTTAAGTACTTTTCATTTACATAAAATAATAAAATGGGTGATGTCTGATGAAGTTTACTCTTTTAGAAAACGAAAAGCGCGTACCGATTATTAAATAAGGCTTTCATTCATTATTTTTGACTGCCATAGTGTTATTTTCATAAATTTAAGTATTTCGAGTTTGTTTTATTGTATGTTCAGCATATTGATTATTTGTCTTTTCTTTTTGGATTTTTCTGATGAAATGGTCAATGAGGTCATTAGTAGTTTTGAGTATTTGCTCAAACCAAGTACAGAATTTTTACACTTTACCAATGTAATTAATGGGGCTAGTGTAACATTTTAGATGTAGAGATGTAGAGATTATTTTTAATAAGGATGAACTAACTTCTTCTTCTAGAATTTACAGGAAATCCACACATTTTTAAAGCAAGAAACATCTTTACTAAATTATATATTATTAAATTATTACTTATGATGTAGGCAATCATGCATTTTTATGAATTAAAACAAACAATATTGACATATTTTCAGTTGCAAACATTATAATGTATCTAGTCATTGTCAGTCAAACATAACACAGCTCATTCAAATCCTGCCTTCTTTAAAATCTCATTCCTCCTCCAAAACATTATTCTTCATGTATTGTTCCCACAATTCCCATTTTTTTCTCTGTAATTTGCTCCTACCCTTTTCTAAAGATCCCATTTCCAGTTGTTTTATCTTTGTTACTATCTTTACTGTTTCTAGTACAGTTAGTTGGTTTAGACTTTGATTTCCATTTTCTAGTAATTAATTTTTTAGCAGCTACCATAATTAGACTCAGCAAGGCCTTACTATGTCTAGGCAATTCCGATACTATATCATAGCTCAAAAAATAATTTCCTTAATTATACCAATTTGCTCACCCAGTAGTTCTGATACAGTAGTCTGCAGGGAATTTTTAAAGCCTGCCAACTCATTATACTTCCAAAAAATATGTTCCCAATTACCTCTTTCTTCCCTGTTACACTTCCGACATTTGCTATCTACCTGAGGAAAAGTTGTTTGGAGTCTACTTATAGGTTCATAGGTTCATAAGTAGGTACTAGGCTATTAGCACAAGGGCCTAAGTCATCCTAGCCAACAAGGTTCCCTGGCTTATACCACCCAAGAAAGTTATTTTCCTATGCCCCTGTCGAGCAGAGCCAAAGAAGTGATCCTGGGGTGTATTTCCTAGTTCCCATCCACTCATCAAGATTTTTCTTGAAGAGTGCTAATGAGGAACTTTGCTTGACATAGATGGGTAGCTTGTTCCAGAGTATGGGAAGTCTCTGGGACAGGAATCTGTCCCTCCAGCATGTCCTGTTTATTGTGGTGACAAGGTTTAGGTCTCTAGAGCGTGTAGCTCAGAGGGATTGGGATTTCTTTAGGTGTAGCATGTCCAACAGCTTTGGGTTTGACATAGCTTTATATGTTAGGCAGAGATCACCTCAGAGTAGGTGATATGCTATGAAGTAAAGCAGGATTTTTTTGAGATGGTCAGTGTAGGGTATTCTCTCTTTGTGAGGTACTTCTGTGGCCTTTCCAGCTGCTGCAGATGTCTTGTGAGGTACATTCCAAAAGGGGAATTGTACTCTATAATGGGTCTAATGAGTGTCGAGTAGAGGGGAACAATGACCTCTTTTTTCCTGGATGAGAACCCTTCTGTGATGAGGTGTGCCACATAGAAGGATTTCTTGACTACCATGGCAATGTGATTATCAAAGGAGAGACTACTGTCCACCTGGGTCCCAAGGTCTCTTATCACACATTCGGCTTAAGTAGACTGCCACCTATGTGGTAGTTCATGGGTACAGAGTTTTTACCAAAGGGGATGACAATGCACTTTTTGGCAGTGAGCTTGAGGTCATGGCTCTGACACCAGGCATCTGTTTCAGTGAGGCCCTTCTGTAGGATATATACATCATTTGGGGACTCGACAATGGCTCCTAGTTTGCAGTTATCTGTGAACTTCATTAGCCAAAGGCCTTCTGTATTAGCCTGTACTTCAGAGAAGTAGATACCAAACGAGAGGTCCCAGGACTGATCCCTGTGGGACTCCACTTGTCACTGGTTTGAAGTCAGATTTGGAGTCTGCAACTTTTACAGTGTGGGTTCTGTCAGTGAGCCAGTTGGCAACCCATCTTGTGACATAGGGATTTATACCTAGTTTAGTGAGTTTAGCTATATTTCCAGAATGGTAGGTGGTGTTGAAAGCCTTGGCGAGGTCAAGATAGGCTGTGTGAACCACCTTACCCTCGTCTATGGTGACTGCCTCAAAGAAGTCAATCAGGTTCAGCAGGCATGATTTGCCTTTCACAAACCTGAACTGGGTGAGGTCCAGAGTTTGGAGGTTACTAATGTCTTTGTTTATGAGTGCCATGTTGATATGTTCCATGGCCTTACAGATCAGGCTTGCCAGGCTAATAGTGTGATAGTTCCCGGGATCAGTGGTGGCTCCCCCTTTGTGGAGTGGGATAACTGTTGCTGTGCACCATTCAGTGGACACAAAGCCTGACATGAGGCTATGATTGAACATGGTGCTTAGGTGGGGAGCCAATTTGTTCTGAAGTTCATGTAGAATGCAGCCTGGGATGTTGTCCGGTCCCATGGATGCTGTGTTTTTGGCTTTAGAGAGTTCAGCTTTTAGCTGCATAGTTGTGATTACAGGGGCTCTGCATTCTTCCTGTATATATATGGGCCCTTTAGGGGGTGACAGGGGGGTAAAGTTAGCACTGACCTATCTGCCAGGATGTTGGCAATATCAGTTGGTTCTGTAATTTTCTTGCCGTTGTGATGTAACTCAGAGCAGATCTGGGTGTTGCCATTGAGATTCTTGACATAGCTATAGAATGCTTTGTGGCTGTCCCTAGAATCAGTGTCGATTTTGTTTTCATAGCTAGCTTTGGAGGATCTTATAAGGGATCTCAGCTTCTTACTGAGGCTGACCAGGGAGCTCCTCCACTCATGGGATTTTACTCTCTTTTGCAACAGTTTCTTCTTTCTGTTGTTGAGTTTGTTTATGGCAGGGGAACACCGGATTGGCTTCCTTTTTTTGGAGGATAGCATCTTGGTTCTGTTTGGGATAGCACGATCCAAATACCTATGTAAACACTTCCAAGCAAAGATCCTAAATCTTCTATGTTTTGTTGCATGTTTGGGAGACATACATATACCCCTCAATTGTTTCTTTGTGAACTGCTTATTCAATCTCTCTTCCCACTCCTTTCTAACCTGCCCTGATTGATTCTTATACTTATCATGCAATATTTTATATGCTGTATAAATTATAAACAGCAGCTTCTGTTCTAGATTCTACTAAAAACTCCACCAGTCCTGGTCTTTCACTTAGGATCCCTCTATTTTTCTCTTTGCCTATACTCTGATATCAAGCTTTGATAGGGAAGACAATCTCTAGCCTGTAGTCCAAATAAATTCTTGGCTTCTTCTCATTCTATTGCCTTTCCTTCTCTAATTATTTGCTGCCAATACCTTGGTTCCTTTGCCAGTTTTCTCCAGTAAATTCCAGCCCCTTCTTGCCTGCTGTCTGTATTCCTAAGCAGTCATACCTGTCGGCAGAATCTCCTTTTTCACTTCCCATGTTGGCTTACATCTTCGAATACTTTCTGCTACTTTAGAAATATAATATTCTGTATGGTTATTGTTATTCTCATTATGGATCTGCATCCAAAATCCCTGTCTTTCCTTGCATTATCCCCCTTGTGTCTTCATATCCCTTTCCAGTTTGAGTTATAGCTGTCTGCTTGTGTTATGTATAGGAACCTTAACTGTGTAGCTCTGAAACATTCCTTCAAATCAGATAATCCCAAACTACCTTGTTCTATTGGAAGTATCAGCTTATTTGACTTGACTCTTTCCGTCTTCCCCTCCTAGATAGAATCCTTCAACTCTTTACTAATTGCTATCCATAACTTCTCCTCTGGTTGATAAAAATATGCCTGGCCTGTGTATGAAACTAAGGGGATTAAAAACATTTTGACTGTTTGTATCTTGCTATCCATATCCATAAAACAGAGCTTCCAATTTCTCAGCATTTGTGTTATCTTTTGTTTAGTCAGTTCCCACAGATCCTTAGCTACCACAACAGAATCCTTTTTAATCCATAGTCCTAAGTACTTCATTTTATCTTGTCGCCATAAATATGGGTATTGCTGAACTTATTTGTATGTGAGTACATAGTTTATAGCTATTGGATTTGTTTTATCTTCATTCATTTTGTATCCTCGAAAGATATAAACCTATCTTAGAATGTTCCACAGCACTGAAATGTCCCTTTCTGGTTTTGTCATGTATAAAATAACAAAATCTATAAATAAAGCCAGCTTTTCTTGACTACCATACCAATTATAGTCTTAAATTTCTGAGTCCTTATTTTCTTTGCCAATGGATTTAAATATAATATAAATAGTAAAGGGCCAAGAGGACACCCCTGCCTGGTTCCTCTCCTCAAGCAGAACTTATCAGAGAGGAACCAACCCACTTTAATTTGCACCTATGATCCCTCATATATCCCCTAATCAACCTTATAATTTTATCAGGGAATGCAAATGTTTCCATTGCACAGCTCATACTATCCCAGCTTACTCTGTCAAATGCTTTCTCTGCATCAAGACCCACCAATGACAGTTGTATTTTCTTAGATTCAGCTTCCACTCTTTATCATTGTTCTGTTAATGTTGTCAAATGTTTGACTTCCCTCCACAAAATCATTGATCCATATATATCAATTTTTGCACCACCTTTGCCATTCTTTTGGCCATTATAGACATAAACACTTTATAATCATGGTTAGAATTGAAAAGGGCCTATATGAAGCTGGATCTGATGGGTCTTTACCCTCTTTAGGTATTACAGCCACCACTGCTTTCTTCAGGATGTTGGTGCTTCTCCTCCACTTAAAATACTGTTAAGCAAAACCTTCAAGATCTTTATCAGTTTTTTTTACTGACTTTCAAACTTCTACATGAATACCATCTATCCCTGGGGACTTTACTGAAGATTAGATATACATCACCATTTTTATCTCATCTCCTACTATCCTAACTGTTAATAATTTAGCATTATCTACCTCTAATCCTGCCATATTTAATTCTTCCATATACATTTCCATTTGTACCTTTTCTTGATTTCCACATCTCTCTGCTTTATACAGAATTTCATAAAATTTCTGTAATATTTCTAATACTTCTACAGGATCTCTAGTTCTTTCTTGCTACAGGCTCCATAAGCTTGGTGACAACCCTTTCTACTTTCTGTTGCCTGAGTTGTTGTGCTAAAAGGTTTTCTAGTCTAGAGTTATTATAAAAAAACAGTTGCTTAACACCAGTCTTAAACTCTTGCATATTATTGAGGTAATCCCTTATTTTCTGCTGCGCATTCTTCAATTGCTCCTTTTCTTGTTATTTTAGGTTCCTCCTATTCTACGATACTTTAACCTTTGTCAGTCCCATTAAATAATTATTATTACTTCTTAACCATATCTCTATTTCTTTTATTTCCACCCTATTGTTAAACTCCACTTTAATTTTATCCCACTCCCTAGCTCTATTTTCAGAAGAAATTTCAATCTTCAATAATAACTCTCACATAATTTCCATACCCCATTCCTTAAATTCCTCTCTTTTTAACAGATAGGTGGGAAAGTGTCAGTGTCTCATTTTGATTTCATTACCCTGTATTTTTATTTTAGCTATTATTGGTACATGATCTGAAATAGTTATTGGATGCATATCAAAACTTTCAGTTAAATGCACATGTTCCTGGGAAATGTAAGCGCTGTCTAGCCTAGCCCAGTTTTTGTACCTTGGGGAATAATATGTAAATTCACTCTGAACTCCTACTACTGAATTCACATATTCCATTCCAAACATTTTCATAAATTTCTTCAAAAGCTACCATATTTTGTTATATTTCCCTTCTGGACACCACAGATACATTATCACTGCTACAAATCAAATTCCAGTCCCCACCTGTAAGTAATATTCCCTGCTGAAAGCTGATTATTTCTCCCAGAATTTTTAAGCTCCATTATAGCAGTTTTAGGTGGAATATAAATGCATGCCAGTCCTCCTCCCTTTCCAGTAGCCCCTTAGTACTATAAATCTACCATTCTTATATTTTTCCTCCTTCTATCATTATTGGAGCTCCTCCTGCGATTAATATAAATGCACCCTTTTTCCTTTGTCCCAGATATTGCACAAAATAACCATAATAGGAAACCCACATATGTTAATAAATATATTTATTGTAATAGCACACATTCATACTTTGTTAAAGAAAATGTTATTAAATCTCAAGCTATTAGGGTGTCCATATTAACTACTACTGTTGAAGATTTTTTATTAACATAAAGCTTCTAAAATAAATGCTTTTGGAGAGTGGGTATGAGTTAAGTACCCTGTAAAAAATTTTAGGAGAAGTGGAAAAAGAAAGACATGGGATATATGCCCTGATTTTGGGTAGTTCTAGAGTTGTTATGCAAGGTATGGACACTACCCTGGAGACAATAATTTTAATAACAATAATAAAATGAATGATTTCACTAATGCATTTGTGGTGGTTTACAGTGCTGAAAGTGGAGAAATTAAAATATAGTTAGGAACAACTGGAGAGTATTTTATGGACACCCAGCTATTGTAAGTAAGATTGATGTTGCCCATTTTTTTGTAATGCTAGTTATTTTGTTTCAGTTCTGATGAAGTCCATTTTGAGGATGAAAGCACTAAACTGAACAATAACATGAATGTTTCCCCATGTCCTGTTAATTTTTTTATTAGTATGTTTTGTTACTCCAGACCTCACCATTAGTATTTGTTGTTTGCATATTTTCAGTTTTATTGGTGGCAATATTTTAAAGAATCCAGCACTTTCACTCATTCTAAGGAGAAAACAATAAAATAAGAAAATAGAAATTGTAGATATTTTGGCTGCATTGATGTAAAAACCCAGCCTGTGGTGGATTACTGTGAAAGAAAGGGACAATGTTATTACTAATGATATTATAAATGAGGATGGAAAGACAGTGGCATTCCTTCGTGCTTGTAGGACTACAACCAGCAGTTTAACGAGGAAGCTTTTAATTCCTAGAAATGCAAGTAAGAAAATATATATGCAACTGATAAGCTTATCACCCAATTATTTTAATCCTAAAGCTTGTGAGCAGTGCAGAAATATAGATTTTGACTGTGTGAAAGAAGGCTTGCTAAAACCGTTTAATACTATGCAGCTTACTTAAGAAAATTACTCTTAGTAGTGTAACTATGGAAAGACTTCACTGCAAATTTTGAAATTCAGAACTGTATGTAGGATACATGAACAAGTAGAAAGAAAGTTAGTTTTAGAGAATAATTTGACATATGAAAATGCCTTGTAACGGGAGCAGCAGCTAAGAACAGGTCTATGTTTAATGATTGAATGTTCAATTCAGCAAATGTCTGATCATCAAACACAACCCAGTGAACATTCACTTCAGTGAACGTTCACTTAATCGAATGCATTACACAGGGAAAGTAACTACTTAACCAACATTTACAAGTAACACACACCAGACTATTTTAAACCCACCCAGGTGGGGGCTACAAACCCCACAGCCCCACCACCCCAACTATATATACCAACTATGAGATCACACTACAGTGGGGGAAAGGGCAAATTTCCTCTTCCATGTTCTTTTTCCTACTGTAGTACAGTCTCAGAATTGGTATATATAGTTGGGGGGATGTGGGGGGTGCAGCCCCTCACCTGGGTAGGTTTAAAATAGTCTGTGTATGTTACATGGAAATGTTGGCCGCTAGTTAGTTTCCCCATGTAACACATTCACTGAACTGAACATTCACTGAAGTAAGCGTTCGCTGGGTTGTGTTCGATGATTGGATGTTTGTTGAACTGCAGATTTGATCATTAAACATAGACCTACTAAGAACATACAAAATCTGCCAGTGAAACAGAATGCAAGACATGTTTCCATTTAAAGCATCAGTACAACACAGGGTATTGCCTACAATAGTGTGAATTTATTGCAAAACTCCAATGTTGTTACAGAAGTAAATAGCAGTACATCTACCATCAAAGTTCCAGCTACATTTAATGTGTTAGTTGTCAAGATACTACAAACAGGCAAACAGCAGCATATTTGATACCCAGAGCAGAAGTTTTCTTTTTTTTAACACCCCTCCCGCAGAGAGTTTTTTCTAAAACCTCTTCCTCTAGGACAATTGTTTTCAGTAATAATCATGAAGCGAAACAAAATAATGATCGGCAAAGAGCAAGCTAGAAAGGATGATCCAATCCTCGAAAGACTCAGCCATCCTACAGGAAGCCTTTTCCCAAGCAAATAACTAGTGCTAGAATCATGGACTAAAGCTAAATGTTAAAAATGCATTATCATCTCCTTTGGAAAGTTGAGAATGACATTGGCAACAGACTCTTGAGAGCTGGCCCCGTAGTTCGGGATTTGGTAACTTATGTAGACAGTTTACCCCAAATTCAATTAGGAACTGATCAAGATGAAGCAAACAGAGACATTCTACAAAATCAGGAACAGTTTCAACTTGTTTTTATAAATACAGCAAACAGAGAGAGAGAAAGAGAGAGTAAAGATTGCAGCAAATTTCATGCAGATGCACACATCATGTAAAGGCAGACTACAAGCTAAGCAAATAATATGAGGGCAACTTGCAGACCAAACCTATTAGGCAAATACAAGATCATTCTGTTAAACTGGGGGCAGTTTCAAATGTGTTTCATACAATATTTCAATTTATTTCACACAAATGCACACACTAGCCATTAACGCCCTATTTAAACTGAGCACAACGTATTTCATCAACAACACAGCTAGCCACAACCTCCCAAGAAAAAAAAGCAGAAATATTCTGATTTATTTCAAACAAATGTGCACTAGCCAGTCCTTAATACCAGACTTTAAGCTGAGCAAATGAAGAGGATAAGTTCCCATAGCATAGCTATCCACCCCCACCAAAAAAATTCAGGTTGCTTCACACAAATGCACACTAACCAGCCTTTAAAATAACATGAAAAGGACAAAGTTACTGCCACCTCCCCCAAAAAAGCATAAATATTCAGATTTATTCATACAAATGCACCTTAAGGGTAAAATGTAAACTGACCAAGTGAAAAGATAATTTGCATTCATTCATGGCACAGCTGCCTACCCCCCCCCCCCACAAAAAAAGATAAAAATATTCCAATTTATTAAACACAAATATTCACTTCCTAGTCTTAATGGAAGAATTTAAGCTGAGTAAGTAAAAGGACAAGTTACTTTAATCCACAGCCTAGCTAGCTACCCACCCCACCAAAACAAAAAGAGGGCAGAAGTGTATAATGAAAAAAAGAACATACATATCCAGTTTCAAAATATTTAAACACACACTCACACACACACACACACACACACACACACACACACACACACACACACACACACACACACACACACACACACACGCACACAAACTAGCTTAGCCAACCTCCCCCTCTCCAAAAATAAGAAAGGAAATCTGGTTATATTCACATTAAAAAATACTTACCTTCAGTTCAGTAATCCACAATACCCTGGCTGATTGAATTGCTGTGATTAATCCAGTTTTCCAGGTTTATTTAAACAAAACAGAACAAAAAAAAACCTAACTTTTCCACTGCAAAACTATCTACTGCATTATACTACTATACAACTATAAGACTGATATTAATTTTAAAAATACATATTCAAAACTAAAATTAAAACAAAAAAGAAAAAACAACTATGGCACAGTGAACATGTGTTTAAAGGTTTATTAACATAAAACACCATTACTTTTGCCCATAAAACATAAAGGCTTCTTCAGAGTAAAACCATACCATGAAACACACACCTTAAATGCCCTTGGACCAATTGGTTAATAGAATAATTGCTACATTCAAACCCTAATTAATGAAAACCAATTAAATTCAAACAACAAAGTACACAGCAATGCCTACCAATATATACATATAATACATAAATAAATATGATATATTTAAATACAAATTGTATATATATATATATTAAAATTCCAAATGAACAGTTAATAAACATATTTACTATTCAAATCTTTCTGCTCTAATTTCTAATGTCGCAATTATTCTATTAACCAATTTGTACAAGGATCAAGGATATTTAAGGTGTGTTTTTGTTGTGTGGTATTACTTTGAAGAAACCTTTATGTTTCATGGGCAAAAGCGATTAGTGTTTTATGTTAATAAATCTTTAAACACGTGTTCACAGTGCCATAGTTGCTTTTTTTTTTTTTTTTTTTTTTTTTTTAATTTTAAAAATACCAACAGTTCTCTCCTGTCTTGTCAGTAGTTCCTTTCAAGTTTCATCCAATCCTGTACCATGTTTTCATGCATGGACACATGGACGCAGGCAAGAGGAAGAAACATAGTGTTTATGTCAGAGCCGGGTCATGGTCAAATGGGGCCCTAGGTAGGGTAATAGATCAGCCCCCTCACACACACACACACACACACACACACACACACACACACACACACACACACACACACACACACACACACACACACACATCTCCTCAAAGCCATTCCAGTGTATCATTACTTGGCCATTTCTCCCTACTTACCATAAACACTGTTCAAACCTCTCAGTGTACATACTATTTTCTTCTTTAGTTCTACAATAATTGCAGATAATTGCATTTAATTTATAACTTCAAATGTTATAGCACAAACATTGATAGACATTTGCTAAACAAAACAATACAGTCTCAGAATGAAAACAGACATAGTATTAACAGTAAACTTCTCTGCACTTGAAACTCACATTCATTGAATCAGCATTGAAACCCACATTCAAAGAAAATGCATCTAGTCAGTGATGGATAAAGTTTACCTTTGGCCTATTTTCAAACCCCTTGCACATATTTTTAGGACCATGTACACATATAGATGTTCTTTGATTCACCTTCCTGATTCTGTTAAATTATAGTCCTTATAGTACAGTACCACTTGTTAGAGTGTGTTTCAAATTTGTAGTTTTGAGCATTTTTCCAGTAAGCAGTGAAACAAAATGTATGACCCACTAATTACAAAACTGTCCATTTCTGAACATTTGAACCATAAAATGACACTCAGACATCTGCCATTACAATCTACCAATATCAGCCAATATGCACAATCTCTACAGAAGTAAAAGTTATCTGAATAATTCTACATTAAAGAGATTTGTAACTAATGAAGATGCCGCTATTGCTGTTAGCAAACAACTTTATATTTCAGTGTTTCATTTACTAATTCAGTGCCTGCTGTCCTTGAAGAGTAAATTGCCTATGTTAAAAATGGTAAGCTGGTAATATTGCTGTAGGGAATGGATAGCAAACAGACAACAGGTTCAAAGTTACTAGGCATCTCATCCAAAGGAGGACACACTCAGGACTGTGGCACCCTCACCCACCTCCCTTTTAAAATACAACACAGTATCAGCAATCCATCTACATGTTGGGGGAGTAGAACTCATAGCCTTCTGTATCAAAAGCAAGGTATGTTATCTGTTGTGCTATGACCATTTGCTAAACCAAGCAGGTGTAATTGAAAATGGACTTAGCACGAGCAGCTGTAAACCTCTTCCCTTGAAGCTCATAATTCCTTGAAAATGCACTGAAGCTTACAAGCATGGGCCGCAGTAAACCTCTTGCCATGAAGCTCACAATTCCTTGAAAATGCATTGAAGCTTACACTTCCTTGAAAATGCACTGAAACTTACTTTTTTTTAGTAATTTGGTAGTTGGTATAAATAATTTGGGCTGTTTCCCATAACCAAGGTACAGGGTTTGAGCCTGGGGAAATTAACTAACCTGCCTTCCCTAACTAGGGCATTACACACACACACACACACACACACACACACACACACACACACACACACACACACACACACACACTTTTGCGGGTTTAAATTCTGTGTGCAGAATGCGGAAAAGAAGGAGTAGGCAACAGGGTATGTGTGCTGATGCACAGGCACAGATGGCATCTTTAAAGGATTCGGCTCTAGTTTACTTTAAGAGTTTCACATTTCAAATGCAAAAAGCTTTTAAAAGGCAAAGAGAAGGCTGCACCCCTCTGACCCTGTATAAATATGCCTCTGGTAAAAGGACACAGGATAGACATGTTCTAGAGTGAAGGAGAATGCAGTATTTAACTAAGAAAGATGGGGTGGACTATAAAGCCTTTTTATTGTAGAGTTACTTTATGAAAAATAAACTAACTAGATTGGGAAAAAATAGCTCCGTAACAAAATCCATAGCTAGCATACTACTTTTGGAGATAATATTATATTAGTACTACTTGGTGACTTTAGCATAGTTTGAAATAAATTGATCTTTCTGATTGTGCTGTTTTTGTTTACTTATCTGTTAAGTATTTACTACTGGGCTGAGCCTGTACTTGGTCCAATGAGATCAGTGCCCTAACTCATGAACACAAATAAATACAATAAAATGAATAAACTGCACCAGCAGTTAAAGCGCACAGCTGCAGAAGACCTGGTTAGAAATCTGAATGACACACAGTTTGCTAGCTTCTATTGATCATGATACTGCTGTATGGGAATTACTTTGCAAGTCTGTTCCATTTTCCACTTGATTTTTCAGCGCAGTTAAACTTTGTGTCCCATTCTGACAGTATAACCATAACTGCCTGTGGGCGTAAGCTGTAACTGTGTGGTCAGAGGGGTAAGAGGTGAGTGGAGTGGCAGAGGACACTTTGAGTAGTAGGCTGCCACTGCCTTTAAGTCTGATAACAAGAAGTCTGAAATGTCTGTAGTGTAGGATTTGAGACAGAGTAACTGTGGAGGAAGTGACTGTTCAAACTTTTTAAAGGGTCATCAGGCTATATTGCTAAATCAGGCAGTTGGTCAGTTTACCAGATTTTCAAGCCAATAAGCCATAAAAAAGAAGAAGTAAACTTAAGAATGTATATTAGTCATTTATTATTATAACATAATTAATCTCTGTATTTGTATCTTTTTTCATACAGAAGCTGGAGATGGTGCACTTTGGGTATTTTGGTGTGTTGTCTTCAATAATTTGGCAAAGAAAGTGGTAGCTTGGAAGTTAGTTATTTTTAGATGGAAACCCTGTAATGATGATATGTGCTTACAAAATCCCAACCAATGTTCCCAATATGTGATGGCCACAAGGAGTATGGCCTCCAAATCCACATCGCTGGTATTGAGTATGGGAGGGG